>NW_027364737.1:0-182835 GCF_046119375.1 Phyllobates terribilis
GTCAGTAGCTTCAAACATTTCTGGTATATGAAAAACATGTTTTTCAATGGCAAAAATCAATGAATATTGTAAATGCACAAACAGTAATATCTCCACATTGCACGGTGCAATTCTGAAATTTTTAGCTTTTTCCTGTTAATCCTAGCATGATAAAGAAGATTCAAAGAGAGTGAGATGCCAGCTCCTTTCATTCAGTCAGTAGCTTCAAACATTTCTGGTATATGAAAAACATGTTTTTCAATGGCAAAAATCAATGAATATTGTAAATGCACAAACAGTAATATCTCCACATTGCAAGGTGCAATTCTGAAATTTTTTGCTTTTTCCTGCTAATCCTAGCATGATAAAGAAGATTCAAAGAGAGTGAGATGCCAGCTCCTTTCATTCAGTCAGTAGCTTCAAACATTTCTGGTATATGAAAAACATGTTTTTCAATGGCAAAAATCAATGAATATTGTAAATGCACAAACAGTAATATCTCCACATTGCAAGGTGCAATTCTGAAATTTTTTGCTTTTTCCTTTTAATCCTAGCATGATAAAGAAGATTCAAAGAGAGTGAGATGCCAGCTCCTTTCATTCAGTCAGTAGCTTCAAACATTTCTGGTATATGAAAAACATGTTTTTCAATGGCAAAAATCAATGAATATTGTAAATGCACAAACAGTAATATCTCCACATTGCAAGGTGCAATTCTGAAATTTTTTGCTTTTTCCTGCTAATCCTAGCATGATAAAGAAGATTCAAAGAGAGTGAGATGCCAGCTCCTTTCATTCAGTCAGTAGCTTCAAACATTTCTGGTATATGAAAAACATGTTTTTCAATGGCAAAAATCAATGAATATTGTAAATGCACAAACAGTAATATCTCCACATTGCAAGGTGCAATTCTGAAATTTTTTGCTTTTTCCTTTTAATCCTAGCATGATAAAGAAGATTCAAAGAGAGTGAGATGCCAGCTCCTTTCATTCAGTCAGTAGCTTCAAACATTTCTGGTATATGAAAAACATGTTTTTCAATGGCAAAAATCAATGAATATTGTAAATGCACAAACAGTAATATCTCCACATTGCACGGTGCAATTCTGAAATTTTTAGCTTTTTCCTGTTAATCCTAGCATGATAAAGAAGATTCAAAGAGAGTGAGATGCCAGCTCCTTTCATTCAGTCAGTAGCTTCAAACATTTCTGGTATATGAAAAACATGTTTTTCAATGGCAAAAATCAATGAATATTGTAAATGCACAAACAGTAATATCTCAACATTGCACGGTGCAATTCTGAAATTTTTAGCTTTTTCCTGTTAATCCTAGCATGATAAAGAAGATTCAAAGAGAGTGAGATGCCAGCTCCTTTCATTCAGTCAGTAGCTTCAAACATTTCTGGTATATGAAAAACATGTTTTTCAATGGCAAAAATCAATGAATATTGTAAATGCACAAACAGTAATATCTCCACATTGCAAGGTGCAATTCTGAAATTTTTTGCTTTTTCCTGCTAATCCTAGCATGATAAAGAAGATTCAAAGAGAGTGAGATGCCAGCTCCTTTCATTCAGTCAGTAGCTTCAAACATTTCTGGTATATGAAAAACATGTTTTTCAATGGCAAAAATCAATGAATATTGTAAATGCACAAACAGTAATATCTCCACATTGCAAGGTGCAATTCTGAAATTTTTTGCTTTTTCCTTTTAATCCTAGCATGATAAAGAAGATTCAAAGAGAGTGAGATGCCAGCTCCTTTCATTCAGTCAGTAGCTTCAAACATTTCTGGTATATGAAAAACATGTTTTTCAATGGCAAAAATCAATGAATATTGTAAATGCACAAACAGTAATATCTCCACATTGCACGGTGCAATTCTGAAATTTTTAGCTTTTTCCTGTTAATCCTAGCATGATAAAGAAGATTCAAAGAGAGTGAGATGCCAGCTCCTTTCATTCAGTCAGTAGCTTCAAACATTTCTGGTATATGAAAAACATGTTTTTCAATGGCAAAAATCAATGAATATTGTAAATGCACAAACAGTAATATCTCAACATTGCACGGTGCAATTCTGAAATTTTTAGCTTTTTCCTGTTAATCCTAGCATGATAAAGAAGATTCAAAGAGAGTGAGATGCCAGCTCCTTTCATTCAGTCAGTAGCTTCAAACATTTCTGGTATATGAAAAACATGTTTTTCAATGGCAAAAATCAATGAATATTGTAAATGCACAAACAGTAATATCTCCACATTGCAAGGTGCAATTCTGAAATTTTTTGCTTTTTCCTGTTAATCCTAGCATGATAAAGAAGATTCAAAGAGAGTGAGATGCCAGCTCCTTTCATTCAGTCAGTAGCTTCAAACATTTCTGGTATATGAAAAACATGTTTTTCAATGGCAAAAATCAATGAATATTGTAAATGCACAAACAGTAATATCTCCACATTGCAAGGTGCAATTCTGAAATTTTTTGCTTTTTCCTGCTAATCCTAGCATGATAAAGAAGATTCAAAGAGAGTGAGATGCCAGCTCCTTTCATTCAGTCAGTAGCTTCAAACATTTCTGGTATATGAAAAACATGTTTTTCAATCGCAAAAATCAATGAATATTGTAAATGCACAAACAGTAATATCTCCACATTGCACGGTGCAATTCTGAAATTTTTAGCTTTTTCCTGTTAATCCTAGCATGATAAAGAAGATTCAAAGAGAGTGAGATGCCAGCTCCTTTCATTCAGTCAGTAGCTTCAAACATTTCTGGTATATGAAAAACATGTTTTTCAATGGCAAAAATCAATGAATATTGTAAATGCACAAACAGTAATATCTCCACATTGCAAGGTGCAATTCTGAAATTTTTTGCTTTTTCCTGCTAATCCTAGCATGATAAAGAAGATTCAAAGAGAGTGAGATGCCAGCTCCTTTCATTCAGTCAGTAGCTTCAAACATTTCTGGTATATGAAAAACATGTTTTTCAATGGCAAAAATCAATGAATATTGTAAATGCACAAACAGTAATATCTCCACATTGCACGGTGCAATTCTGAAATTTTTAGCTTTTTCCTGTTAATCCTAGCATGATAAAGAAGATTCAAAGAGAGTGAGATGCCAGCTCCTTTCATTCAGTCAGTAGCTTCAAACATTTCTGGTATATGAAAAACATGTTTTTCAATGGCAAAAATCAATGAATATTGTAAATGCACAAACAGTAATATCTCCACATTGCAAGGTGCAATTCTGAAATTTTTTGCTTTTTCCTGCTAATCCTAGCATGATAAAGAAGATTCAAAGAGAGTGAGATGCCAGCTCCTTTCAGTCAGTAGCTTCAAACATTTCTGGTATATGAAAAACATGTTTTTCAATGGCAAAAATCAATGAATATTGTAAATGCACAAACAGTAATATCTCCACATTGCACGGTGCAATTCTGAAATTTTTAGCTTTTTCCTGTTAATCCTAGCATGATAAAGAAGATTCAAAGAGAGTGAGATGCCAGCTCCTTTCATTCAGTCAGTAGCTTCAAACATTTCTGGTATATGAAAAACATGTTTTTCAATGGCAAAAATCAATGAATATTGTAAATGCACAAACAGTAATATCTCCACATTGCAAGGTGCAATTCTGAAATTTTTTGCTTTTTCCTGTTAATCCTAGCATGATAAAGAAGATTCAAAGAGAGTGAGATGCCAGCTCCTTTCATTCAGTCAGTAGCTTCAAACATTTCTGGTATATGAAAAACATGTTTTTCAATGGCAAAAATCAATGAATATTGTAAATGCACAAACAGTAATATCTCCACATTGCAAGGTGCAATTCTGAAATTTTTTGCTTTTTCCTGCTAATCCTAGCATGATAAAGAAGATTCAAAGAGAGTGAGATGCCAGCTCCTTTCATTCAGTCAGTAGCTTCAAACATTTCTGGTATATGAAAAACATGTTTTTCAATGGCAAAAATCAATGAATATTGTAAATGCACAAACAGTAATATCTCCACATTGCACGGTGCAATTCTGAAATTTTTAGCTTTTTCCTGTTAATCCTAGCATGATAAAGAAGATTCAAAGAGAGTGAGATGCCAGCTCCTTTCATTCAGTCAGTAGCTTCAAACATTTCTGGTATATGAAAAACATGTTTTTCAATGGCAAAAATCAATGAATATTGTAAATGCACAAACAGTAATATCTCCACATTGCAAGGTGCAATTCTGAAATTTTTTTCTTTTTCCTGCTAATCCTAGCATGATAAAGATTCAAAGAGAGTGAGATGCCAGCTCCTTTCATTCAGTCAGTAGCTTCATTTCTGGTATATGAAAAACATGTTTTTCAATGGCAAAAATCAATGAATATTGTAAATGCACAAACAGTAATATCTCCACATTGCACGGTGCAATTCTGAAATTTTTAGCTTTTTCCTGTTAATCCTAGCATGATAAAGAAGATTCAAAGAGAGTGAGATGCCAGCTCCTTTCATTCAGTCAGTAGCTTCAAACATTTCTGGTATATGAAAAACGTTTTTCAATGGCAAAAATCAATGAATATTGTAAATGCACAAACAGTAATATCTCCACATTGCAAGGTGCAATTCTGAAATTTTTTGCTTTTTCCTGTTAATCCTAGCATGATAAAGAAGATTCAAAGAGAGTGAGATGCCAGCTCCTTTCATTCAGTCAGTAGCTTCAAACATTTCTGGTATATGAAAAACATGTTTTTCAATGGCAAAAATCAATGAATATTGTAAATGCACAAACAGTAATATCTCCACATTGCAAGGTGCAATTCTGAAATTTTTTGCTTTTTCCTGCTAATCCTAGCATGATAAAGAAGATTCAAAGAGAGTGAGATGCCAGCTCCTTTCATTCAGTCAGTAGCTTCAAACATTTCTGGTATATGAAAAACATGTTTTTCAATGGCAAAAATCAATGAATATTGTAAATGCACAAACAGTAATATCTCCACATTGCACGGTGCAATTCTGAAATTTTTAGCTTTTTCCTGTTAATCCTAGCATGATAAAGAAGATTCAAAGAGAGTGAGATGCCAGCTCCTTTCATTCAGTCAGTAGCTTCAAACATTTCTGGTATATGAAAAACATGTTTTTCAATGGCAAAAATCAATGAATATTGTAAATGCACAAACAGTAATATCTCCACATTGCAAGGTGCAATTCTGAAATTTTTTGCTTTTTCCTGCTAATCCTAGCATGATAAAGAAGATTCAAAGAGAGTGAGATGCCAGCTCCTTTCATTCAGTCAGTAGCTTCAAACATTTCTGGTATATGAAAAACATGTTTTTCAATGGCAAAAATCAATGAATATTGTAAATGCACAAACAGTAATATCTCCACATTGCACGGTGCAATTCTGAAATTTTTAGCTTTTTCCTGTTAATCCTAGCATGATAAAGAAGATTCAAAGAGATTGAGATGCCAGCTCCTTTCATTCAGTCAGTAGCTTCAAACATTTCTGGTATATGAAAAACATGTTTTTCAATGGCAAAAATCAATGAATATTGTAAATGCACAAACAGTAATATCTCCACATTGCAAGGTGCAATTCTGAAATTTTTTGCTTTTTCCTGCTAATCCTAGCATGATAAAGAAGATTCAAAGAGAGTGAGATGCCAGCTCCTTTCATTCAGTCAGTAGCTTCAAACATTTCTGGTATATGAAAAACATGTTTTTCAATGGCAAAAATCAATGAATATTGTAAATGCACAAACAGTAATATCTCCACATTGCACGGTGCATTTCTGAAATTTTTAGCTTTTTCCTGTTAATCCTAGCATGATAAAGAAGATTCAAAGAGAGTGAGATGCCAGCTCCTTTCATTCAGTCAGTAGCTTCAAACATTTCTGGTATATGAAAAACATGTTTTTCAATGGCAAAAATCAATGAATATTGTAAATGCACAAACAGTATCTCCACATTGCAAGGTGCAATTCTGAAATTTTTTGCTTTTTCCTGTTAATCCTAGCATGATAAAGAAGATTCAAAGAGAGTGAGATGCCAGCTCCTTTCATTCAGTCAGTAGCTTCAAACATTTCTGGTATATGAAAAACATGTTTTTCAATGGCAAAAATCAATGAATATTGTAAATGCACAAACAGTAATATCTCCACATTGCAAGGTGCAATTCTGAAATTTTTTGCTTTTTCCTGTTAATCCTAGCATGATAAAGAAGATTCAAAGAGAGTGAGATGCCAGCTCCTTTCATTCAGTCAGTAGCTTCAAACATTTCTGGTATATGAAAAACATGTTTTTCAATGGCAAAAATCAATGAATATTGTAAATGCACAAACAGTAATATCTCCACATTGCAAGGTGCAATTCTGAAATTTTTTGCTTTTTCCTGCTAATCCTAGCATGATAAAGAAGATTCAAAGAGAGTGAGATGCCAGCTCCTTTCATTCAGTCAGTAGCTTCAAACATTTCTGGTATATGAAAAACATGTTTTTCAATGGCAAAAATCAATGAATATTGTAAATGCACAAACAGTAATATCTCCACATTGCACGGTGCAATTCTGAAATTTTTAGCTTTTTCCTGTTAATCCTAGCATGATAAAGAAGATTCAAAGAGAGTGAGATGCCAGCTCCTTTCATTCAGTCAGTAGCTTCAAACATTTCTGGTATATGAAAAACATATTTTTCAATGGCAAAAATCAATGAATATTGTAAATGCACAAACAGTAATATCTCCACATTGCAAGGTGCAATTCTGAAATTTTTTGCTTTTTCCTGTTAATCCTAGCATGATAAAGAAGATTCAAAGAGAGTGAGATGCCAGCTCCTTTCATTCAGTCAGTAGCTTCAAACATTTCTGGTATATGAAAAACATGTTTTTCAATGGCAAAAATCAATGAATATTGTAAATGCACAAACAGTAATATCTCCACATTGCACGGTGCAATTCTGAAATTTTTAGCTTTTTCCTGTTAATCCTAGCATGATAAAGAAGATTCAAAGAGAGTGAGATGCCAGCTCCTTTCATTCAGTCAGTAGCTTCAAACATTTCTGGTATATGAAAAACATGTTTTTCAATGGCAAAAATCAATGAATATTGTAAATGCACAAACAGTAATATCTCCACATTGCACGGTGCAATTCTGAAATATTTAGCCTTTTCCTGTTAATCCTAGCATGATAAAGAAGATTCAAAGAGAGTGAGATGCCAGCTCCTTTCATTCAGTCAGTAGCTTCAAACATTTCTGGTATATGAAAAACATGTTTTTCAATGGCAAAAATCAATGAATATTGTAAATGCACAAACAGTAATATCTCCACATTGCAAGGTGCAATTCTGAAATTTTTTGCTTTTTCCTGCTAATCCTAGCATGATAAAGAAGATTCAAAGAGAGTGAGATGCCAGCTCCTTTCATTCAGTCAGTAGCTTCAAACATTTCTGGTATATGAAAAACATGTTTTTCAATGGCAAAAATCAATGAATATTGTAAATGCACAAACAGTAATATCTCCACATTGCACGGTGCAATTCTGAAATTTTTAGCTTTTTCCTGTTAATCCTAGCATGATAAAGAAGATTCAAAGAGAGTGAGATGCCAGCTCCTTTCATTCAGTCAGTAGCTTCAAACATTTCTGGTATATGAAAAACATGTTTTTCAATGGCAAAAATCAATGAATATTGTAAATGCACAAACAGTAATATCTCCACATTGCAAGGTGCAATTCTGAAATTTTTTGCTTTTTCCTGCTAATCCTAGCATGATAAAGAAGATTCAAAGAGAGTGAGATGCCAGCTCCTTTCATTCAGTCAGTAGCTTCAAACATTTCTGGTATATGAAAAACATGTTTTTCAATGGCAAAAATCAATGAATATTGTAAATGCACAAACAGTAATATCTCCACATTGCAAGGTGCAATTCTGAAATTTTTTGCTTTTTCCTGCTAATCCTAGCATGATAAAGAAGATTCAAAGAGAGTGAGATGCCAGCTCCTTTCATTCAGTCAGTAGCTTCAAACATTTCTGGTATATGAAAAACATGTTTTTCAATGGCAAAAATCAATGAATATTGTAAATGCACAAACAGTAATATCTCCACATTGCACGGTGCAATTCTGAAATTTTTAGCTTTTTCCTGTTAATCCTAGCATGATAAAGAAGATTCAAAGAGAGTGAGATGCCAGCTCCTTTCATTCAGTCAGTAGCTTCAAACATTTCTGGTATATGAAAAACATGTTTTTCAATGGCAAAAATCAATGAATATTGTAAATGCACAAACAGTAATATCTCCACATTGCAAGGTGCAATTCTGAAATTTTTTGCTTTTTCCTGTTAATCCTAGCATGATAAAGAAGATTCAAAGAGAGTGAGATGCCAGCTCCTTTCATTCAGTCAGTAGCTTCAAACATTTCTGGTATATGAAAAACATGTTTTTCAATGGCAAAAATCAATGAATATTGTAAATGCACAAACAGTAATATCTCCACATTGCAAGGTGCAATTCTGAAATTTTTTGCTTTTTCCTGCTAATCCTAGCATGATAAAGAAGATTCAAAGAGAGTGAGATGCCAGCTCCTTTCATTCAGTCAGTAGCTTCAAACATTTCTGGTATATGAAAAACATGTTTTTCAATGGCAAAAATCAATGAATATTGTAAATGCACAAACAGTAATATCTCCACATTGCACGGTGCAATTCTGAAATTTTTAGCTTTTTCCTGTTAATCCTAGCATGATAAAGAAGATTCAAAGAGAGTGAGATGCCAGCTCCTTTCATTCAGTCAGTAGCTTCAAACATTTCTGGTATATGAAAAACGTTTTTCAATGGCAAAAATCAATGAATATTGTAAATGCACAAACAGTAATATCTCCACATTGCAAGGTGCAATTCTGAAATTTTTTGCTTTTTCCTGTTAATCCTAGCATGATAAAGAAGATTCAAAGAGAGTGAGATGCCAGCTCCTTTCATTCAGTCAGTAGCTTCAAACATTTCTGGTATATGAAAAACATGTTTTTCAATGGCAAAAATCAATGAATATTGTAAATGCACAAACAGTAATATCTCCACATTGCAAGGTGCAATTCTGAAATTTTTTGCTTTTTCCTGCTAATCCTAGCATGATAAAGAAGATTCAAAGAGAGTGAGATGCCAGCTCCTTTCATTCAGTCAGTAGCTTCAAACATTTCTGGTATATGAAAAACATGTTTTTCAATGGCAAAAATCAATGAATATTGTAAATGCACAAACAGTAATATCTCCACATTGCACGGTGCAATTCTGAAATTTTTAGCTTTTTCCTGTTAATCCTAGCATGATAAAGAAGATTCAAAGAGAGTGAGATGCCAGCTCCTTTCATTCAGTCAGTAGCTTCAAACATTTCTGGTATATGAAAAACATGTTTTTCAATGGCAAAAATCAATGAATATTGTAAATGCACAAACAGTAATATCTCCACATTGCAAGGTGCAATTCTGAAATTTTTTGCTTTTTCCTGTTAATCCTAGCATGATAAAGAAGATTCAAAGAGAGTGAGATGCCAGCTCCTTTCATTCAGTCAGTAGCTTCAAACATTTCTGGTATATGAAAAACATGTTTTTCAATGGCAAAAATCAATGAATATTGTAAATGCACAAACAGTAATATCTCCACATTGCAAGGTGCAATTCTGAAATTTTTTGCTTTTTCCTGCTAATCCTAGCATGATAAAGAAGATTCAAAGAGAGTGAGATGCCAGCTCCTTTCATTCAGTCAGTAGCTTCAAACATTTCTGGTATATGAAAAACATGTTTTTCAATGGCAAAAATCAATGAATATTGTAAATGCACAAACAGTAATATCTCCACATTGCACGGTGCAATTCTGAAATTTTTAGCTTTTTCCTGTTAATCCTAGCATGATAAAGAAGATTCAAAGAGAGTGAGATGCCAGCTCCTTTCATTCAGTCAGTAGCTTCAAACATTTCTGGTATATGAAAAACATGTTTTTCAATGGCAAAAATCAATGAATATTGTAAGTGCACAAACAGTAATATCTCCACATTGCAAGGTGCAATTCTGAAATTTTTTGCTTTTTCCTGTTAATCCTAGCATGATAAAGAAGATTCAAAGAGAGTGAGATGCCAGCTCCTTTCATTCAGTCAGTAGCTTCAAACATTTCTGGTATATGAAAAACATGTTTTTCAATGGCAAAAATCAATGAATATTGTAAATGCACAAACAGTAATATCTCCACATTGCAAGGTGCAATTCTGAAATTTTTTGCTTTTTCCTGCTAATCCTAGCATGATAAAGAAGATTCAAAGAGAGTGAGATGCCAGCTCCTTTCATTCAGTCAGTAGCTTCAAACATTTCTGGTATATGAAAAACATGTTTTTCAATGGCAAAAATCAATGAATATTGTAAATGCACAAACAGTAATATCTCCACATTGCACGGTGCAATTCTGAAATTTTTAGCTTTTTCCTGTTAATCCTAGCATGATAAAGAAGATTCAAAGAGAGTGAGATGCCAGCTCCTTTCATTCAGTCAGTAGCTTCAAACATTTCTGGTATATGAAAAACATGTTTTTCAATGGCAAAAATCAATGAATATTGTAAATGCACAAACAGTAATATCTCCACATTGCAAGGTGCAATTCTGAAATTTTTTGCTTTTTCCTGCTAATCCTAGCATGATAAAGAAGATTCAAAGAGAGTGAGATGCCAGCTCCTTTCATTCAGTCAGTAGCTTCACACATTTCTGGTATATGAAAAACATGTTTTTCAATGGCAAAAATCAATGAATATTGTAAATGCACAAACAGTAATATCTCCACATTGCACGGTGCAATTCTGAAATTTTTAGCTTTTTCCTGTTAATCCTAGCATGATAAAGAAGATTCAAAGAGAGTGAGATGCCAGCTCCTTTCATTCAGTCAGTAGCTTCAAACATTTCTGGTATATGAAAAACATGTTTTTCAATGGCAAAAATCAATGAATATTGTAAATGCACAAACAGTAATATCTCCACATTGCAAGGTGCAATTCTGAAATTTTTTGCTTTTTCCTGTTAATCCTAGCATGATAAAGAAGATTCAAAGAGAGTGAGATGCCAGCTCCTTTCATTCAGTCAGTAGCTTCAAACATTTCTGGTATATGAAAAACATGTTTTTCAATGGCAAAAATCAATGAATATTGTAAATGCACAAACAGTAATATCTCCACATTGCAAGGTGCAATTCTGAAATTTTTTGCTTTTTCCTGCTAATCCTAGCATGATAAAGAAGATTCAAAGAGAGTGAGATGCCAGCTCCTTTCATTCAGTCAGTAGCTTCAAACATTTCTGGTATATGAAAAACATGTTTTTCAATGGCAAAAATCAATGAATATTGTAAATGCACAAACAGTAATATCTCCACATTGCACGGTGCAATTCTGAAATTTTTAGCTTTTTCCTGTTAATCCTAGCATGATAAAGAAGATTCAAAGAGAGTGAGATGCCAGCTCCTTTCATTCAGTCAGTAGCTTCAAACATTTCTGGTATATGAAAAACATGTTTTTCAATGGCAAAAATCAATGAATATTGTAAATGCACAAACAGTAATATCTCCACATTGCAAGGTGCAATTCTGAAATTTTTTGCTTTTTCCTGTTAATCCTAGCATGATAAAGAAGATTCAAAGAGAGTGAGATGCCAGCTCCTTTCATTCAGTCAGTAGCTTCAAACATTTCTGGTATATGAAAAACATGTTTTTCAATGGCAAAAATCAATGAATATTGTAAATGCACAAACAGTAATATCTCCACATTGCAAGGTGCAATTCTGAAATTTTTTGCTTTTTCCTGCTAATCCTAGCATGATAAAGAAGATTCAAAGAGAGTGAGATGCCAGCTCCTTTCATTCAGTCAGTAGCTTCAAACATTTCTGGTATATGAAAAACATGTTTTTCAATGGCAAAAATCAATGAATATTGTAAATGCACAAACAGTAATATCTCCACATTGCACGGTGCAATTCTGAAATTTTTAGCTTTTTCCTGTTAATCCTAGCATGATAAAGAAGATTCAAAGAGAGTGAGATGCCAGCTCCTTTCATTCAGTCAGTAGCTTCAAACATTTCTGGTATATGAAAAACGTTTTTCAATGGCAAAAATCAATGAATATTGTAAATGCACAAACAGTAATATCTCCACATTGCAAGGTGCAATTCTGAAATTTTTTGCTTTTTCCTGTTAATCCTAGCATGATAAAGAAGATTCAAAGAGAGTGAGATGCCAGCTCCTTTCATTCAGTCAGTAGCTTCAAACATTTCTGGTATATGAAAAACATGTTTTTCAATGGCAAAAATCAATGAATATTGTAAATGCACAAACAGTAATATCTCCACATTGCAAGGTGCAATTCTGAAATTTTTTGCTTTTTCCTGCTAATCCTAGCATGATAAAGAAGATTCAAAGAGAGTGAGATGCCAGCTCCTTTCATTCAGTCAGTAGCTTCAAACATTTCTGGTATATGAAAAACATGTTTTTCAATGGCAAAAATCAATGAATATTGTAAATGCACAAACAGTAATATCTCCACATTGCACGGTGCAATTCTGAAATTTTTAGCTTTTTCCTGTTAATCCTAGCATGATAAAGAAGATTCAAAGAGAGTGAGATGCCAGCTCCTTTCATTCAGTCAGTAGCTTCAAACATTTCTGGTATATGAAAAACATGTTTTTCAATGGCAAAAATCAATGAATATTGTAAATGCACAAACAGTAATATCTCCACATTGCAAGGTGCAATTCTGAAATTTTTTGCTTTTTCCTGTTAATCCTAGCATGATAAAGAAGATTCAAAGAGAGTGAGATGCCAGCTCCTTTCATTCAGTCAGTAGCTTCAAACATTTCTGGTATATGAAAAACATGTTTTTCAATGGCAAAAATCAATGAATATTGTAAATGCACAAACAGTAATATCTCCACATTGCAAGGTGCAATTCTGAAATTTTTTGCTTTTTCCTGCTAATCCTAGCATGATAAAGAAGATTCAAAGAGAGTGAGATGCCAGCTCCTTTCATTCAGTCAGTAGCTTCAAACATTTCTGGTATATGAAAAACATGTTTTTCAATGGCAAAAATCAATGAATATTGTAAATGCACAAACAGTAATATCTCCACATTGCACGGTGCAATTCTGAAATTTTTAGCTTTTTCCTGTTAATCCTAGCATGATAAAGAAGATTCAAAGAGAGTGAGATGCCAGCTCCTTTCATTCAGTCAGTAGCTTCAAACATTTCTGGTATATGAAAAACATGTTTTTCAATGGCAAAAATCAATGAATATTGTAAGTGCACAAACAGTAATATCTCCACATTGCAAGGTGCAATTCTGAAATTTTTTGCTTTTTCCTGTTAATCCTAGCATGATAAAGAAGATTCAAAGAGAGTGAGATGCCAGCTCCTTTCATTCAGTCAGTAGCTTCAAACATTTCTGGTATATGAAAAACATGTTTTTCAATGGCAAAAATCAATGAATATTGTAAATGCACAAACAGTAATATCTCCACATTGCAAGGTGCAATTCTGAAATTTTTTGCTTTTTCCTGCTAATCCTAGCATGATAAAGAAGATTCAAAGAGAGTGAGATGCCAGCTCCTTTCATTCAGTCAGTAGCTTCAAACATTTCTGGTATATGAAAAACATGTTTTTCAATGGCAAAAATCAATGAATATTGTAAATGCACAAACAGTAATATCTCCACATTGCACGGTGCAATTCTGAAATTTTTAGCTTTTTCCTGTTAATCCTAGCATGATAAAGAAGATTCAAAGAGAGTGAGATGCCAGCTCCTTTCATTCAGTCAGTAGCTTCAAACATTTCTGGTATATGAAAAACATGTTTTTCAATGGCAAAAATCAATGAATATTGTAAATGCACAAACAGTAATATCTCCACATTGCAAGGTGCAATTCTGAAATTTTTTGCTTTTTCCTGCTAATCCTAGCATGATAAAGAAGATTCAAAGAGAGTGAGATGCCAGCTCCTTTCATTCAGTCAGTAGCTTCACACATTTCTGGTATATGAAAAACATGTTTTTCAATGGCAAAAATCAATGAATATTGTAAATGCACAAACAGTAATATCTCCACATTGCACGGTGCAATTCTGAAATTTTTAGCTTTTTCCTGTTAATCCTAGCATGATAAAGAAGATTCAAAGAGAGTGAGATGCCAGCTCCTTTCATTCAGTCAGTAGCTTCAAACATTTCTGGTATATGAAAAACATGTTTTTCAATGGCAAAAATCAATGAATATTGTAAATGCACAAACAGTAATATCTCCACATTGCAAGGTGCAATTCTGAAATTTTTTGCTTTTTCCTGTTAATCCTAGCATGATAAAGAAGATTCAAAGAGAGTGAGATGCCAGCTCCTTTCATTCAGTCAGTAGCTTCAAACATTTCTGGTATATGAAAAACATGTTTTTCAATGGCAAAAATCAATGAATATTGTAAATGCACAAACAGTAATATCTCCACATTGCAAGGTGCAATTCTGAAATTTTTTGCTTTTTCCTGCTAATCCTAGCATGATAAAGAAGATTCAAAGAGAGTGAGATGCCAGCTCCTTTCATTCAGTCAGTAGCTTCAAACATTTCTGGTATATGAAAAACATGTTTTTCAATGGCAAAAATCAATGAATATTGTAAATGCACAAACAGTAATATCTCCACATTGCACGGTGCAATTCTGAAATTTTTAGCTTTTTCCTGTTAATCCTAGCATGATAAAGAAGATTCAAAGAGAGTGAGATGCCAGCTCCTTTCATTCAGTCAGTAGCTTCAAACATTTCTGGTATATGAAAAACATGTTTTTCAATGGCAAAAATCAATGAATATTGTAAATGCACAAACAGTAATATCTCCACATTGCAAGGTGCAATTCTGAAATTTTTTGCTTTTTCCTGTTAATCCTAGCATGATAAAGAAGATTCAAAGAGAGTGAGATGCCAGCTCCTTTCATTCAGTCAGTAGCTTCAAACATTTCTGGTATATGAAAAACATGTTTTTCAATGGCAAAAATCAATGAATATTGTAAATGCACAAACAGTAATATCTCCACATTGCAAGGTGCAATTCTGAAATTTTTTGCTTTTTCCTGCTAATCCTAGCATGATAAAGAAGATTCAAAGAGAGTGAGATGCCAGCTCCTTTCATTCAGTCAGTAGCTTCAAACATTTCTGGTATATGAAAAACATGTTTTTCAATGGCAAAAATCAATGAATATTGTAAATGCACAAACAGTAATATCTCCACATTGCAAGGTGCAATTCTGAAATTTTTTGCTTTTTCCTGTTAATCCTAGCATGATAAAGAAGATTCAAAGAGAGTGAGATGCCAGCTCCTTTCATTCAGTCAGTAGCTTCAAACATTTCTGGTATATGAAAAACATGTTTTTCAATGGCAAAAATCAATGAATATTGTAAATGCACAAACAGTAATATCTCCACATTGCAAGGTGCAATTCTGAAATTTTTTGCTTTTTCCTGCTAATCCTAGCATGATAAAGAAGATTCAAAGAGAGTGAGATGCCAGCTCCTTTCATTCAGTCAGTAGCTT
Organism: Phyllobates terribilis; assembly: GCF_046119375.1. Taxonomy (NCBI): domain Eukaryota; kingdom Metazoa; phylum Chordata; class Amphibia; order Anura; family Dendrobatidae; genus Phyllobates; species Phyllobates terribilis. The sequence continues at coordinate 15,512 of NW_027364737.1, forward strand.
CAAACATTTCTGGTATATGAAAAACATGTTTTTCAATGGCAAAAATCAATGAATATTGTAAATGCACAAACAGTAATATCTCCACATTGCACGGTGCAATTCTGAAATTTTTAGCTTTTTCCTGTTAATCCTAGCATGATAAAGAAGATTCAAAGAGAGTGAGATGCCAGCTCCTTTCATTCAGTCAGTAGCTTCAAACATTTCTGGTATATGAAAAACATGTTTTTCAATGGCAAAAATCAATGAATATTGTAAATGCACAAACAGTAATATCTCCACATTGCAAGGTGCAATTCTGAAATTTTTTGCTTTTTCCTGTTAATCCTAGCATGATAAAGAAGATTCAAAGAGAGTGAGATGCCAGCTCCTTTCATTCAGTCAGTAGCTTCAAACATTTCTGGTATATGAAAAACATGTTTTTCAATGGCAAAAATCAATGAATATTGTAAATGCACAAACAGTAATATCTCCACATTGCAAGGTGCAATTCTGAAATTTTTTGCTTTTTCCTGCTAATCCTAGCATGATAAAGAAGATTCAAAGAGAGTGAGATGCCAGCTCCTTTCATTCAGTCAGTAGCTTCAAACATTTCTGGTATATGAAAAACATGTTTTTCAATGGCAAAAATCAATGAATATTGTAAATGCACAAACAGTAATATCTCCACATTGCACGGTGCAATTCTGAAATTTTTAGCTTTTTCCTGTTAATCCTAGCATGATAAAGAAGATTCAAAGAGAGTGAGATGCCAGCTCCTTTCATTCAGTCAGTAGCTTCAAACATTTCTGGTATATGAAAAACATGTTTTTCAATGGCAAAAATCAATGAATATTGTAAATGCACAAACAGTAATATCTCCACATTGCAAGGTGCAATTCTGAAATTTTTTGCTTTTTCCTGCTAATCCTAGCATGATAAAGAAGATTCAAAGAGAGTGAGATGCCAGCTCCTTTCATTCAGTCAGTAGCTTCAAACATTTCTGGTATATGAAAAACATGTTTTTCAATGGCAAAAATCAATGAATATTGTAAATGCACAAACAGTAATATCTCCACATTGCAAGGTGCAATTCTGAAATTTTTTGCTTTTTCCTGTTAATCCTAGCATGATAAAGAAGATTCAAAGAGAGTGAGATGCCAGCTCCTTTCATTCAGTCAGTAGCTTCAAACATTTCTGGTATATGAAAAACATGTTTTTCAATGGCAAAAATCAATGAATATTGTAAATGCACAAACAGTAATATCTCCACATTGCAAGGTGCAATTCTGAAATTTTTTGCTTTTTCCTGCTAATCCTAGCATGATAAAGAAGATTCAAAGAGAGTGAGATGCCAGCTCCTTTCATTCAGTCAGTAGCTTCAAACATTTCTGGTATATGAAAAACATGTTTTTCAATGGCAAAAATCAATGAATATTGTAAATGCACAAACAGTAATATCTCCACATTGCACGGTGCAATTCTGAAATTTTTAGCTTTTTCCTGTTAATCCTAGCATGATAAAGAAGATTCAAAGAGAGTGAGATGCCAGCTCCTTTCATTCAGTCAGTAGCTTCAAACATTTCTGGTATATGAAAAACATGTTTTTCAATGGCAAAAATCAATGAATATTGTAAATGCACAAACAAGTAATATCTCCACATTGCAAGGTGCAATTCTGAAATTTTTTGCTTTTTCCTGTTAATCCTAGCATGATAAAGAAGATTCAAAGAGAGTGAGATGCCAGCTCCTTTCATTCAGTCAGTAGCTTCAAACATTTCTGGTATATGAAAAACATGTTTTTCAATGGCAAAAATCAATGAATATTGTAAATGCACAAACAGTAATATCTCCACATTGCAAGGTGCAATTCTGAAATTTTTTGCTTTTTCCTGCTAATCCTAGCATGATAAAGAAGATTCAAAGAGAGTGAGATGCCAGCTCCTTTCATTCAGTCAGTAGCTTCAAACATTTCTGGTATATGAAAAACATGTTTTTCAATGGCAAAAATCAATGAATATTGTAAATGCACAAACAGTAATATCTCCACATTGCACGGTGCAATTCTGAAATTTTTAGCTTTTTCCTGTTAATCCTAGCATGATAAAGAAGATTCAAAGAGAGTGAGATGCCAGCTCCTTTCATTCAGTCAGTAGCTTCAAACATTTCTGGTATATGAAAAACATGTTTTTCAATGGCAAAAATCAATGAATATTGTAAATGCACAAACAGTAATATCTCCACATTGCAAGGTGCAATTCTGAAATTTTTTGCTTTTTCCTGTTAATCCTAGCATGATAAAGAAGATTCAAAGAGAGTGAGATGCCAGCTCCTTTCATTCAGTCAGTAGCTTCAAACATTTCTGGTATATGAAAAACATGTTTTTCAATGGCAAAAATCAATGAATATTGTAAATGCACAAACAGTAATATCTCCACATTGCAAGGTGCAATTCTGAAATTTTTTGCTTTTTCCTGCTAATCCTAGCATGATAAAGAAGATTCAAAGAGAGTGAGATGCCAGCTCCTTTCATTCAGTCAGTAGCTTCAAACATTTCTGGTATATGAAAAACATGTTTTTCAATGGCAAAAATCAATGAATATTGTAAATGCACAAACAGTAATATCTCCACATTGCACGGTGCAATTCTGAAATTTTTAGCTTTTTCCTGTTAATCCTAGCATGATAAAGAAGATTCAAAGAGAGTGAGATGCCAGCTCCTTTCATTCAGTCAGTAGCTTCAAACATTTCTGGTATATGAAAAACATGTTTTTCAATGGCAAAAATCAATGAATATTGTAAATGCACAAACAGTAATATCTCCACATTGCAAGGTGCAATTCTGAAATTTTTTGCTTTTTCCTGTTAATCCTAGCATGATAAAGAAGATTCAAAGAGAGTGAGATGCCAGCTCCTTTCATTCAGTCAGTAGCTTCAAACATTTCTGGTATATGAAAAACATGTTTTTCAATGGCAAAAATCAATGAATATTGTAAATGCACAAACAGTAATATCTCCACATTGCAAGGTGCAATTCTGAAATTTTTTGCTTTTTCCTGCTAATCCTAGCATGATAAAGAAGATTCAAAGAGAGTGAGATGCCAGCTCCTTTCATTCAGTCAGTAGCTTCAAACATTTCTGGTATATGAAAAACATGTTTTTCAATGGCAAAAATCAATGAATATTGTAAATGCACAAACAGTAATATCTCCACATTGCACGGTGCAATTCTGAAATTTTTAGCTTTTTCCTGTTAATCCTAGCATGATAAAGAAGATTCAAAGAGAGTGAGATGCCAGCTCCTTTCATTCAGTCAGTAGCTTCAAACATTTCTGGTATATGAAAAACATGTTTTTCAATGGCAAAAATCAATGAATATTGTAAATGCACAAACAGTAATATCTCCACATTGCAAGGTGCAATTCTGAAATTTTTTGCTTTTTCCTGTTAATCCTAGCATGATAAAGAAGATTCAAAGAGAGTGAGATGCCAGCTCCTTTCATTCAGTCAGTAGCTTCAAACATTTCTGGTATATGAAAAACATGTTTTTCAATGGCAAAAATCAATGAATATTGTAAATGCACAAACAGTAATATCTCCACATTGCAAGGTGCAATTCTGAAATTTTTTGCTTTTTCCTGCTAATCCTAGCATGATAAAGAAGATTCAAAGAGAGTGAGATGCCAGCTCCTTTCATTCAGTCAGTAGCTTCAAACATTTCTGGTATATGAAAAACATGTTTTTCAATGGCAAAAATCAATGAATATTGTAAATGCACAAACAGTAATATCTCCACATTGCACGGTGCAATTCTGAAATTTTTAGCTTTTTCCTGTTAATCCTAGCATGATAAAGAAGATTCAAAGAGAGTGAGATGCCAGCTCCTTTCATTCAGTCAGTAGCTTCAAACATTTCTGGTATATGAAAAACATGTTTTTCAATGGCAAAAATCAATGAATATTGTAAATGCACAAACAGTAATATCTCCACATTGCAAGGTGCAATTCTGAAATTTTTTGCTTTTTCCTGTTAATCCTAGCATGATAAAGAAGATTCAAAGAGAGTGAGATGCCAGCTCCTTTCATTCAGTCAGTAGCTTCAAACATTTCTGGTATATGAAAAACATGTTTTTCAATGGCAAAAATCAATGAATATTGTAAATGCACAAACAGTAATATCTCCACATTGCAAGGTGCAATTCTGAAATTTTTTGCTTTTTCCTGCTAATCCTAGCATGATAAAGAAGATTCAAAGAGAGTGAGATGCCAGCTCCTTTCATTCAGTCAGTAGCTTCAAACATTTCTGGTATATGAAAAACATGTTTTTCAATGGCAAAAATCAATGAATATTGTAAATGCACAAACAGTAATATCTCCACATTGCACGGTGCAATTCTGAAATTTTTAGCTTTTTCCTGTTAATCCTAGCATGATAAAGAAGATTCAAAGAGAGTGAGATGCCAGCTCCTTTCATTCAGTCAGTAGCTTCAAACATTTCTGGTATATGAAAAACATGTTTTTCAATGGCAAAAATCAATGAATATTGTAAATGCACAAACAGTAATATCTCCACATTGCAAGGTGCAATTCTGAAATTTTTTGCTTTTTCCTGTTAATCCTAGCATGATAAAGAAGATTCAAAGAGAGTGAGATGCCAGCTCCTTTCATTCAGTCAGTAGCTTCAAACATTTCTGGTATATGAAAAACATGTTTTTCAATGGCAAAAATCAATGAATATTGTAAATGCACAAACAGTAATATCTCCACATTGCAAGGCGCAATTCTGAAATTTTTTGCTTTTTCCTGCTAATCCTAGCATGATAAAGAAGATTCAAAGAGAGTGAGATGCCAGCTCCTTTCATTCAGTCAGTAGCTTCAAACATTTCTGGTATATGAAAAACATGTTTTTCAATGGCAAAAATCAATGAATATTGTAAATGCACAAACAGTAATATCTCCACATTGCACGGTGCAATTCTGAAATTTTTAGCTTTTTCCTGTTAATCCTAGCATGATAAAGAAGATTCAAAGAGAGTGAGATGCCAGCTCCTTTCATTCAGTCAGTAGCTTCAAACATTTCTGGTATATGAAAAACATGTTTTTCAATGGCAAAAATCAATGAATATTGTAAATGCACAAACAGTAATATCTCCACATTGCAAGGTGCAATTCTGAAATTTTTTGCTTTTTCCTGCTAATCCTAGCATGATAAAGAAGATTCAAAGAGAGTGAGATGCCAGCTCCTTTCATTCAGTCAGTAGCTTCAAACATTTCTGGTATATGAAAAACATGTTTTTCAATGGCAAAAATCAATGAATATTGTAAATGCACAAACAGTAATATCTCCACATTGCACGGTGCAATTCTGAAATTTTTAGCTTTTTCCTGTTAATCCTAGCATGATAAAGAAGATTCAAAGAGAGTGAGATGCCAGCTCCTTTCATTCAGTCAGTAGCTTCAAACATTTCTGGTATATGAAAAACATGTTTTTCAATGGCAAAAATCAATGAATATTGTAAATGCACAAACAGTAATATCTCCACATTGCAAGGTGCAATTCTGAAATTTTTTGCTTTTTCCTGTTAATCCTAGCATGATAAAGAAGATTCAAAGAGAGTGAGATGCCAGCTCCTTTCATTCAGTCAGTAGCTTCAAACATTTCTGGTATATGAAAAACATGTTTTTCAATGGCAAAAATCAATGAATATTGTAAATGCACAAACAGTAATATCTCCACATTGCAAGGTGCAATTCTGAAATTTTTTGCTTTTTCCTGCTAATCCTAGCATGATAAAGAAGATTCAAAGAGAGTGAGATGCCAGCTCCTTTCATTCAGTCAGTAGCTTCAAACATTTCTGGTATATGAAAAACATGTTTTTCAATGGCAAAAATCAATGAATATTGTAAATGCACAAACAGTAATATCTCCACATTGCAAGGTGCAATTCTGAAATTTTTTGCTTTTTCCTGCTAATCCTAGCATGATAAAGAAGATTCAAAGAGAGTGAGATGCCAGCTCCTTTCATTCAGTCAGTAGCTTCAAACATTTCTGGTATATGAAAAACATGTTTTTCAATGGCAAAAATCAATGAATATTGTAAATGCACAAACAGTAATATCTCCACATTGCACGGTGCAATTCTGAAATTTTTAGCTTTTTCCTGTTAATCCTAGCATGATAAAGAAGATTCAAAGAGAGTGAGATGCCAGCTCCTTTCATTCAGTCAGTAGCTTCAAACATTTCTGGTATATGAAAAACATGTTTTTCAATGGCAAAAATCAATGAATATTGTAAATGCACAAACAGTAATATCTCCACATTGCACGGTGCAATTCTGAAATTTTTTGCTTTTTCCTGTTAATCCTAGCATGATAAAGAAGATTCAAAGAGAGTGAGATGCCAGCTCCTTTCATTCAGTCAGTAGCTTCAAACATTTCTGGTATATGAAAAACATGTTTTTCAATGGCAAAAATCAATGAATATTGTAAATGCACAAACAGTAATATCTCCACATTGCAAGGTGCAATTCTGAAATTTTTTGCTTTTTCCTGCTAATCCTAGCATGATAAAGAAGATTCAAAGAGAGTGAGATGCCAGCTCCTTTCATTCAGTCAGTAGCTTCAAACATTTCTGGTATATGAAAAACATGTTTTTCAATGGCAAAAATCAATGAATATTGTAAATGCACAAACAGTAATATCTCCACATTGCACGGTGCAATTCTGAAATTTTTAGCTTTTTCCTGTTAATCCTAGCATGATAAAGAAGATTCAAAGAGAGTGAGATGCCAGCTCCTTTCATTCAGTCAGTAGCTTCAAACATTTCTGGTATATGAAAAACATGTTTTTCATTGGCAAAAATCAATGAATATTGTAAATGCACAAACAGTAATATCTCCACATTGCAAGGTGCAATTCTGAAATTTTTTGCTTTTTCCTGCTAATCCTAGCATGATAAAGAAGATTCAAAGAGAGTGAGATGCCAGCTCCTTTCATTCAGTCAGTAGCTTCAAACATTTCTGGTATATGAAAAACATGTTTTTCAATGGCAAAAATCAATGAATATTGTAAATGCACAAACAGTAATATCTCCACATTGCACGGTGCAATTCTGAAATTTTTAGCTTTTTCCTGTTAATCCTAGCATGATAAAGAAGATTCAAAGAGAGTGAGATGCCAGCTCCTTTCATTCAGTCAGTAGCTTCAAACATTTCTGGTATATGAAAAACATGTTTTTCAATGGCAAAAATCAATGAATATTGTAAATGCACAAACAGTAATATCTCCACATTGCAAGGTGCAATTCTGAAATTTTTTGCTTTTTCCTGCTAATCCTAGCATGATAAAGAAGATTCAAAGAGAGTGAGATGCCAGCTCCTTTCATTCAGTCAGTAGCTTCAAACATTTCTGGTATATGAAAAACATGTTTTTCAATGGCAAAAATCAATGAATATTGTAAATGCACAAACAGTAATATCTCCACATTGCACGGTGCAATTCTGAAATTTTTAGCTTTTTCCTGTTAATCCTAGCATGATAAAGAAGATTCAAAGAGAGTGAGATGCCAGCTCCTTTCATTCAGTCAGTAGCTTCAAACATTTCTGGTATATGAAAAACATGTTTTTCAATGGCAAAAATCAATGAATATTGTAAATGCACAAACAGTAATATCTCCACATTGCAAGGTGCAATTCTGAAATTTTTTGCTTTTTCCTGCTAATCCTAGCATGATAAAGAAGATTCAAAGAGAGTGAGATGCCAGCTCCTTTCATTCAGTCAGTAGCTTCAAACATTTCTGGTATATGAAAAACATGTTTTTCAATGGCAAAAATCAATGAATATTGTAAATGCACAAACAGTAATATCTCCACATTGCACGGTGCAATTCTGAAATTTTTAGCTTTTTCCTGTTAATCCTAGCATGATAAAGAAGATTCAAAGAGAGTGAGATGCCAGCTCCTTTCATTCAGTCAGTAGCTTCAAACATTTCTGGTATATGAAAAACATGTTTTTCATTGGCAAAAATCAATGAATATTGTAAATGCACAAACAGTAATATCTCCACATTGCAAGGTGCAATTCTGAAATTTTTTGCTTTTTCCTGCTAATCCTAGCATGATAAAGAAGATTCAAAGAGAGTGAGATGCCAGCTCCTTTCATTCAGTCAGTAGCTTCAAACATTTCTGGTATATGAAAAACATGTTTTTCAATGGCAAAAATCAATGAATATTGTAAATGCACAAACAGTAATATCTCCACATTGCACGGTGCAATTCTGAAATTTTTAGCTTTTTCCTGTTAATCCTAGCATGATAAAGAAGATTCAAAGAGAGTGAGATGCCAGCTCCTTTCATTCAGTCAGTAGCTTCAAACATTTCTGGTATATGAAAAACATGTTTTTCAATGGCAAAAATCAATGAATATTGTAAATGCACAAACAGTAATATCTCCACATTGCAAGGTGCAATTCTGAAATTTTTTGCTTTTTCCTGCTAATCCTAGCATGATAAAGAAGATTCAAAGAGAGTGAGATGCCAGCTCCTTTCATTCAGTCAGTAGCTTCAAACATTTCTGGTATATGAAAAACATGTTTTTCAATGGCAAAAATCAATGAATATTGTAAATGCACAAACAGTAATATCTCCACATTGCACGGTGCAATTCTGAAATTTTTAGCTTTTTCCTGTTAATCCTAGCATGATAAAGAAGATTCAAAGAGAGTGAGATGCCAGCTCCTTTCATTCAGTCAGTAGCTTCAAACATTTCTGGTATATGAAAAACATGTTTTTCAATGGCAAAAATCAATGAATATTGTAAATGCACAAACAGTAATATCTCCACATTGCAAGGTGCAATTCTGAAATTTTTTGCTTTTTCCTGCTAATCCTAGCATGATAAAGAAGATTCAAAGAGAGTGAGATGCCAGCTCCTTTCATTCAGTCAGTAGCTTCAAACATTTCTGGTATATGAAAAACATGTTTTTCAATGGCAAAAATCAATGAATATTGTAAATGCACAAACAGTAATATCTCCACATTGCACGGTGCAATTCTGAAATTTTTAGCTTTTTCCTGTTAATCCTAGCATGATAAAGAAGATTCAAAGAGAGTGAGATGCCAGCTCCTTTCATTCAGTCAGTAGCTTCAAACATTTCTGGACGTTTTTCAATGGCAAAAATAAATGAATATTGTAAATGCACAAACAGTAATTTCTCCGCATTGCAAGGTGCAATTCTGAAATTTTTTGCTTTTTCCTGCTCCTCTTAGCATGATAAAGAAGATTCAAAGAGAGTGAGATGCCAGCTCCTTTCATTCAGTCAGTAGCTTCAATCATTTCTGGTATATGAATAACATGATGTTTAACAATGGCAAAAATCAATGAATATTGTAAATGCACAAACAGTAATTTCTCCGCATTGCAAGGTGCAATTCTGAAATTTTTTGCTTTTTCCTGCTCCTCTTAGCATGATAAAGAAGATTCAAAGAGAGTGAGATGCCAGCTCCTTTCATTCAGTCAGTAGCTTCAATCATTTCTGGATGTTTTTCAATGGCAAAAATCAATGAATATTGTAAATGCACAAACAGTAATTTCTCCGCATTGCAAGGTGCAATTCTGAAATTTTTTGCTTTTTCCTGCTCCTCTTAGCATGATAAAGAAGATTCAAAGAGAGTGAGATGCCAGCTCCTTTCATTCAGTCAGTAGCTTCAATCATTTCTGGACGTTTTTCAACGGCAAAAATCAATGAATATTGTAAATGCACAAACAGTAATTTCTCCGCATTGCAAGGTGCAATTCTGAAATTTTTTGCTTTTTCCTGCTCCTCTTAGCATGATAAAGAAGATTCAAAGAGAGTGAGATGCCAGCTCCTTTCATTCAGTCAGTAGCTTCAATCATTTCTGGACCTTTTTCAATGGCAAAAATCAATGAATATTGTAAATGCACAAACAGTAATTTCTCCGCATTGCAAGGTGCAATTCTGAAATTTTTTGCTTTTTCCTGCTCCTCTTAGCATGATAAAGAAGATTCAAAGAGAGTGAGATGCCAGCTCCTTTCATTCAGTCAGTAGCTTCAATCATTTCTGGACGTTTTTCAATGGCAAAAATCAATGAATATTGTAAATGCACAAACAGTAATTTCTCCGTATTGCAAGGTGCAATTCTGAAATTTTTTGCTTTTTCCTGCTCCTCTTAGCATGATAAAGAAGATTCAAAGAGAGTGAGATGCCAGCTCCTTTCATTCAGTCAGTAGCTTCAATCATTTCTGGACGTTTTTCAATGGCAAAAATCAATGAATATTGTAAATGCACAAGCAGTAATTTCTCCGCATTGCAAGGTGCAATTCTGAAATTTTTTGCTTTTTCCTGCTCCTCTTAGCATGATAAAGAAGATTCAAAGAGACTGAGATGCCAGCTCCTTTCATTCAGTCAGTAGCTTCACTCATTTCTGGACGTTTTTCAATGGCAAAAATCAATGAATATTGTAAATGCACAAACAGTAATTTCTCCGCATTGCAAGGTGCAATTCTGAAATTTTTTACTTTTTCCTGCTCCTCTTAGCATGAAAAAGAAGATTCAAAGAGAGTGAGATGCCAGCTCCTTTCATTCAGTCAGTAGCTTCAATCATTTCTGGTATATGAATAACATGATGTTTTTCAATGGCAAAAATCAATGAATATTGTAAATGCACAAACAGTAATTTCTCCGCATTGCAAGGTGCAATTCTGAATTTTTTTGCTTTTTCCTGCTCCTGTTAGCATGATAAAGAAGATTCAAAGAGAGTGAGATGCCAGCTCCTTTCATTCAGTCAGTAGCTTCAATCATTTCTGGACGTTTTTCAATGGCAAAAATCAATGAATATTGTAAATGCACAAACAGTAATTTCTCCGCATTGCAAGGTGCAATTCTGAAATTTTTTGCTTTTTCCTGCTCCTCTTAGCATGATAAAGAAGATTCAAAGAGAGTGAGATGCCAGCTCCTTTCATTCAGTCAGTAGCTTCAATCATTTCTGGTATATGAATAACATGATGTTTTTCAATGGCAAAAATCAATGAATATTGTAAATGCACAAACAGTAATTTCTCCGCATTGCAAGGTGCAATTCTGAAATTTTTTGCTTTTTCCTGCTCCTCTTAGCATGATAAAGAAGATTCAAAGAGAGTGAGATGCCAGCTCCTTTCATTCAGTCAGTAGCTTCAATCATTTCTGGTATATGAATAACATGATGTTTTTCAATGGCAAAAATCAATGAATATTGTAAATGCACAAACAGTAATTTCTCCGCATTGCAAGGTGCAATTCTGAAATTTTTTGCTTTTTCCTGCTCCTCTTAGCATGATAAAGAAGATTCAAAGAGAGTGAGATGCCAGCTCCTTTCATTCAGTCAGTAGCTTCAATCATTTCTGGACGTTTTTCAATGGCAAAAATCAATGAATATTGTAAATGCACAAACAGTAATTTCTCCGCATTGCAAGGTGCAATTCTGAAATTTTTTGCTTTTTCCTGCTCCTCTTAGCATGATAAAGAAGATTCAAAGAGAGTGAGATGCCAGCTCCTTTCATTCAGTCAGTAGCTTCAAACATTTCTGGTATATGAATAACATGATGTTTTTCAATGGCAAAAAATCAATGAATATTGTAAATGCACAAACAGTAATTTCTCCGCATTGCAAGGTGCAATTCTGAAATTTTTTGCTTTTTCCTGCTCCTCTTAGCATGATAAAGAAGATTCAAAGAGAGTGAGATGCCAGCTCCTTTCATTCAGTCAGTAGCTTCAATCATTTCTGGACGTTTTTCAATGGCAAAAATCAATGAATATTGTAAATGCACAAACAGTAATTTCTCCGCATTGCAAGGTGCAATTCTGAAATTTTTTGCTTTTTCCTGCTCCTCTTAGCATGATAAAGAAGATTCAAAGAGAGTGAGATGCCAGCTCCTTTCATTCAGTCAGTAGCTTCAATCATTTCTGGACGTTTTTCAATGGCAAAAATCAATGAATATTGTAAATGCACAAACTGCAATTTCTCCGCATTGCAAGGTGCAATTCTGAAATTTTTTGCTTTTTCCTGCTCCTCTTAGCATGATAAAGAAGATTCAAAGAGAGTGAGATGCCAGCTCCTTTCATTCAGTCAGTAGCTTCAATCATTTCTGGTATATGAATAACATGATGTTTTTCAATCGCAAAAATCAATGAATATTGTAAATGCACAAACAGTAATTTCTCCGCATTGCAAGGTGCAATTCTGAAATTTTTTGCTTTTTCCTGCTCCTCTTAGCATGATAAAGAAGATTCAAAGAGAGTGAGATGCCAGCTCCTTTCATTCAGTCAGTAGCTTCAATCATTTCTGGACGTTTTTCAATGGCAAAAATCATTGAATATTGTAAATGCACAAACAGTAATTTCTTCGCATTGCAAGGTGCAATTCTGAAATTTTTTACTTTTTCCTGCTCCTCTTAGCATGATAAAGAAGATTCAAAGAGAGTGAGATGCCAGCTCCTTTCATTCAGTCAGTAGCTTCAATCATTTCTGGTATATGAATAACATGATGTTTTTCAATCGCAAAAATCAATGAATATTGTAAATGCACAAACAGTAATTTCTCCGCATTGCAAGGTGAAATTCTGAAATGTTTTGCTTTTTCCTGCTCCTCTTAGCATGATAAAGAAGATTCAAAGAGAGTGAGATGCCAGCTCCTTTCATTCAGTCAGTAGCTTCAATCATTTCTGGACGTTTTTCAATGGCAAAAATCAATGAATATTGTAAATGCACAAACAGTAATTTCTCCGCATTGCAAGGTGCAATTCTGAAATTTTTTGCTTTTTCCTGCTCCTCTTATCATGACAAAGAAGATTCAAAGAGAGTGAGATGCCAGATCCTTTCCTTCAGTCAGTAGCTTCAATCATTTCTGGTATATGAATAACATGATGTTTTTCAATGGCAAAAATCAATGAATTTTGTAAATGCACAAACAGTAATTTCTCCGCATTGCAAGGCGCAATTCTGAAATTTTTTGCTTTTTCCTGCTCCTCTTAGCATGATAAAGAAGATTCAAAGAGAGTGAGATGCCAGCTCCTTTCATTCAGTCAGTAGCTTCAATCATTTCTGGACATTTTTCAATGGCAAAAATCCATGAATATTGTAAATGCACAAACAGTAATTTCTCCGCATTGCAAGGTGCAATTCTGAAATTTTTTGCTTTTTCCTGCTCCTCTTAGCATGATAAAGAAGATTCAAAGAGAGTGAAATGCCAGCTCCTTTCATTCAGTCAGTAGCTTCAATCATTTCTGGACGTTTTTCAATGGCAAAAATCAATGAATATTGTAAATGCACAAACAGTAATTTCTCCGCATTGCAAGGTGCAATTCTGAAATTTTTTGCTTTTTCCTGCTCCTCTTAGCATGATAAAGAAGATTCAAAGAGAGTGAGATGCCAGCTCCTTTCATTCAGTCAGTAGCTTCAATCATTTCTGGACGTTTTTCAATGGCAAAAATCATTGAATATTGTAAATGCACAAACAGTAATTTCTCCGCATTGCAAGGTGCAATTCTGAAATTTTTTACTTTTTCCTGCTCCTCTTAGCATGATAAAGAAGATTCAAAGAGAGTGAGATGCCAGCTCCTTTCATTCAGTCAGTAGCTTCAATCATTTCTGGTATATGAATAACATGATGTTTTTCAATCACAAAAATCAATGAATATTGTAAATGCACAAACAGTAATTTCTCCGCATTGCAAGGTGCAATTCTGAAATGTTTTGCTTTTTCCTGCTCCTCTTAGCATGATAAAGAAGATTCAAAGAGAGTGAGATGCCAGCTCCTTTCATTCAGTCAGTAGCTTCAATCATTTCTGGACGTTTTTCAATGGCAAAAATCAATGAATATTGTAAATGCACAAACAGTAATTTCTCCGCATTGCAAGGTGTAATTCTGAAATTTTTTGCTTTTTCCTGCTCCTCTTAGCATGACAAAGAAGATTCAAAGAGAGTGAGATGCCAGATCCTTTCCTTCAGTCAGTAGCTTCAATCATTTCTGGTATATGAATAACATGATGTTTTTCAATGGCAAAAATCAATGAATTTTGTAAATGCACAAACAGTAATTTCTCCGCATTGCAAGGCGCAATTCTGAAATTTTTTGCTTTTTCCTGCTCCTCTTAGCATGATAAAGAAGATTCAAAGAGAGTGAGATGCCAGCTCCTTTCATTCAGTCAGTAGCTTCAATCATTTCTGGACATTTTTCAATGGCAAAAATCAATGAATATTGTAAATGCACAAACAGTAATTTCTCCGCATTGCAAGGTGCAATTCTGAAATTTTTTGCTTTTTCCTGCTCCTCTTAGCATGATAAAGAAGATTCAAAGAGAGTGAGATGCCAGCTCCTTTCATTCAGTCAGTAGCTTCAATCATTTCTGGACGTTTTTCAATGGCAAAAATCAATGAATATTGTAAATGCACAAACAGTAATTTCTCCGCATTGCAAGGTGCAATTCTGAAATTTTTTGCTTTTTCCTGCTCCTCTTAGCATGATAAAGAATATTCAAAGAGAGTGAGATGCCAGCTCCTTTCATTCAGTCAGTAGCTTCAATCATTTCTGGACGTTTTTCAATGGCAAAAATCAATGAATATTGTAAATGCACAAACTGCAATTTCTCCGCATTGCAAGGTGCAATTCTGAAATTTTTTGCTTTTTCCTGCTCCTCTTAGCATGATAAAGAAGATTCAAAGAGAGTGAGATGCCAGCTCCTTTCATTCAGTCAGTAGCTTCAATCATTTCTGGTATATGAATAACATGATGTTTTTCAATGGCAAAAATCAATGAATATTGTAAATGCACAAACAGTAATTTCTCCGCATTGCAAGGTGCAATTCTGAAATTTTTTGCTTTTTCCTGCTCCTCTTAGCATGATAAAGAAGATTCAAAGAGAGTGAGATGCCAGCTCCTTTCATTCAGTCAGTAGCTTCAATCATTTCTGGACGTTTTTCAATGGCAAAAATCAATGAATATTGTAAATGCACAAACTGCAATTTCTCCGCATTGCAAGGTGCAATTCTGAAATTTTTTGCTTTTTCCTGCTCCTCTTAGCATGATAAAGAAGATTCAAAGAGAGTGAGATGCCAGCTCCTTTCATTCAGTCAGTAGCTTCAATCATTTCTGGTATATGAATAACATGATGTTTTTCAATAGCAAAAATCAATGAATATTGTAAATGCACAAACAGTAATTTCTCCGCATTGCAAGGTGCAATTCTGAAATTTTTGGCTTTTTCCTGCTCCTCTTAGCATGATAAAGAAGATTCAAAGAGAGTGAGATGCCAGCTCCTTTCATTCAGTCAGTAGCTTCAATCATTTCTGGACGTTTTTCAATGGCAAAAATCAATGAATATTGTAAATGCACAAACAGTAATTTCTCCGCATTGCAAGGTGCAATTCTGAAATTTTTTGCTTTTTCCTGCTCCTCTTAGCATGATAAACAAGATTCAAAGAGAGTGAGATGCCAGCTCCTTCCATTCAGTCAGTAGCTTCAATCATTTCTGGACGTTTTTCAATGGCAAAAATCATTGAATATTGTAAATGCACAAACAGTAATTTCTCCGCATTGCAAGGTGCAATTCTGAAATTTTTTACTTTTTCCTGCTCCTCTTAGCATGATAAAGAAGTTTCAAAGAGAATGAGATGCCAGCTCCTTTCATTCAGTCAGTAGCTTCAATCATTTCTGGTATATGAAAAACATGATGTTTTTCAATGGCAAAAATCAATGAATATTGTAAATGCACAAGCAGTAATTTCTCCGCATTGCAAGGTGCAATTCTGAAATTTTTTGCCTTTTCCTGCTCCTCTTAGCATGATAAAGAAGATTCAAAGAGAGTGAGATGCCAGCTCCTTTCATTCAGTCAGTAGCTTCAATCATTTCTGGACGTTTTTCAATGGCAAAAATCAATGAATATTGTAAATGCACAAACAGTAATTTCTTCGCATTGCAAGGTGCAATTCTGAAATTTTTTGCTTTTTCCTGCTCCTCTTAGCATGATAAAGAAGATTCAAAGAGAGTGAGATGCCAGCTCCTTTCATTCAGTCAGTAGCTTCAAACATTTCTGGTATATGAATAACATGATGTTTTTCAATGGCAAAAATCAATGAATATTGTAAATGCACAAACAGTAATTTCTCCGCATTGCAAGGTGCAATTCTGAAATTTTTTGCTTTTTCCTGCTCCTCTTAGCATGATAAAGAAGATTCAAAGAGAGTGAGATGCCAGCTCCTTTCATTCAGTCAGTAGCTTCAATCATTTCTGGACGTTTTTCAATGGCAAAAATCAATGAATATTGTAAATGCACAAACAGTAATTTCTCCGCATTGCAAGGTGCAATTCTGAAATTTTTTGCTTTTTCCTGCTCCTCTTAGCATGATAAAGAAGATTCAAAGAGAGTGAGATGCCAGCTCCTTTCATTCAGTCAGTAGCTTCAATCATTTCTGGACGTTTTTCAATGGCAAAAATCAATGAATATTGTAAATGCACAAACTGCAATTTCTCCGCATTGCAAGGTGCAATTCTGAAATTTTTTGCTTTTTCCTGCTCCTCTTAGCATGATAAAGAAGATTCAAAGAGAGTGAGATGCCAGCTCCTTTCATTCAGTCAGTAGCTTCAATCATTTCTGGTATATGAATAACATGATGTTTTTCAATGGCAAAAATCAATGAATATTGTAAATGCACAAACAGTAATTTCTCCGCATTGCAAGGTGCAATTCTGAAATTTTTTGCTTTTTCCTGCTCCTCTTAGCATGATAAAGAAGATTCAAAGAGAGTGAGATGCCAGCTCCTTTCATTCAGTCAGTAGCTTCAATCATTTCTGGACGTTTTTCAATGGCAAAAATCATTGAATATTGTAAATGCACAAACAGTAATTTCTCCGCATTGCAAGGTGCAATTCTGAAATTTTTTACTTTTTCCTGCTCCTCTTAGCATGATAAAGAAGATTCAAAGAGAGTGAGATGCCAGCTCCTTTCATTCAGTCAGTAGCTTCAATCATTTCTGGTATATGAATAACATGATGTTTTTCAATCGCAAAAATCAATGAATATTGTAAATGCACAAACAGTAATTTCTCCGCATTGCAAGGTGCAATTCTGAAATTTTTTGCTTTTTCCTGCTCCTCTTAGCATGATAAAGAAGATTCAAAGAGAGTGAGATGCCAGCTCCTTTCATTCAGTCAGTAGCTTCAATCATTTCTGGACGTTTTTCAATGGCAAAAATCAATGAATATTGTAAATGCACAAACTGCAATTTCTCCGCATTGCAAGGTGCAATTCTGAAATTTTTTGCTTTTTCCTGCTCCTCTTAGCATGATAAAGAAGATTCAAAGAGAGTGAGATGCCAGCTCCTTTCATTCAGTCAGTAGCTTCAATCATTTCTGGTATATGAATAACATGATGTTTTTCAATGGCAAAAATCAATGAATATTGTAAATGCACAAACAGTAATTTCTCCGCATTGCAAGGTGCAATTCTGAAATTTTTTGCTTTTTCCTGCTCCTCTTAGCATGATAAAGAAGATTCAAAGAGAGTGAGATGCCAGCTCCTTTCATTCAGTCAGTAGCTTCAATCATTTCTGGACGTTTTTCAATGGCAAAAATCATTGAATATTGTAAATGCACAAACAGTAATTTCTCCGCATTGCAAGGTGCAATTCTGAAATTTTTTACTTTTTCCTGCTCCTCTTAGCATGATAAAGAAGATTCAAAGAGAGTGAGATGCCAGCTCCTTTCATTCAGTCAGTAGCTTCAATCATTTCTGGTATATGAATAACATGATGTTTTTCAATCGCAAAAATCAATGAATATTGTAAATGCACAAACAGTAATTTCTCCGCATTGCAAGGTGCAATTCTGAAATGTTTTGCTTTTTCCTGCTCCTCTTAGCATGATAAAGAAGATTCAAAGAGAGTGAGATGCCAGCTCCTTTCATTCAGTCAGTAGCTTCAATCATTTCTGGACGTTTTTCAATGGCAAAAATCAATGAATATTGTAAATGCACAAACAGTAATTTCTCCGCATTGCAAGGTGCAATTCTGAAATTTTTTGCTTTTTCCTGCTCCTCTTAGCATGACAAAGAAGATTCAAAGAGAGTGAGATGCCAGATACTTTCCTTCAGTCAGTAGCTTCAATCATTTCTGGTATATGAATAACATGATGTTTTTCAATGGCAAAAATCAATGAATTTTGTAAATGCACAAAAAGTAATTTCTCCGCATTGCAAGGCGCAATTCTGAAATTTTTTGCTTTTTCCTGCTCCTCTTAGCATGATAAAGAAGATTCAAAGAGAGTGAGATGCCAGCTCCTTTCATTCAGTCAGTAGCTTCAATCATTTCTGGACATTTTTCAATGGCAAAAATCAATGAATATTGTAAATGCACAAACAGTAATTTCTCCGCATTGCAAGGTGCAATTCTGAAATTTTTTGCTTTTTCCTGCTCCTCTTAGCATGATAAAGAAGATTCAAAGAGAGTGAGATGCCAGCTCCTTTCATTCAGTCAGTAGCTTCAATCATTTCTGGACGTTTTTCAATGGCAAAAATCAATGAATATTGTAAATGCACAAACAGTAATTTCTCCGCATTGCAAGGTGCAATTCTGAAATTTTTTGCTTTTTCCTGCTCCTCTTAGCATGATAAAGAAGATTCAAAGAGAGTGAGATGCCAGCTCCTTTCATTCAGTCAGTAGCTTCAATCATTTCTGGACGTTTTTCAATGGCAAAAATCATTGAATATTGTAAATGCACAAACAGTAATTTCTCCGCATTGCAAGGTGCAATTCTGAAATTTTTTACTTTTTCCTGCTCCTCTTAGCATGATAAAGAAGATTCAAAGAGAGTGAGATGCCAGCTCCTTTCATTCAGTCAGTAGCTTCAATCATTTCTGGTATATGAATAACATGATGTTTTTCAATCGCAAAAATCAATGAATATTGTAAATGCACAAACAGTAATTTCTCCGCATTGCAAGGTGCAATTCTGAAATGTTTTGCTTTTTCCTGCTCCTCTTAGCATGATAAAGAAGATTCAAAGAGAGTGAGATGCCAGCTCCTTTCATTCAGTCAGTAGCTTCAATCATTTCTGACGTTTTTCAATGGCAAAAATCAATGAATATTGTAAATGCACAAACAGTAATTTCTCCGCATTGCAATTTGCAATTCTGAAATTTTTTGCTTTTTCCTGCTCCTCTTAGCATGACAAAGAAGATTCAAAGAGAGTGAGATGCCAGATCCTTTCCTTCAGTCAGTAGCTTCAATCATTTCTGGTATATGAATAACATGATGTTTTTCAATGGCAAAAATCAATGAATTTTGTAAATGCACAAACAGTAATTTCTCCGCATTGCAAGGCGCAATTCTGAAATTTTTTGCTTTTTCCTGCTCCTCTTAGCATGATAAAGAAGATTCAAAGAGAGTGAGATGCCAGCTCCTTTCATTCAGTCAGTAGCTTCAATCATTTCTGGACATTTTTCAATGGCAAAAATCAATGAATATTGTAAATGCACAAACAGTAATTTCTCCGCATTGCAAGGTGCAATTCTGAAATTTTTTGCTTTTTCCTGCTCCTCTTAGCATGATAAAGAAGATTCAAAGAGAGTGAGATGCCAGCTCCTTTCATTCAGTCAGTAGCTTCAATCATTTCTGGACGTTTTTCAATGGCAAAAATCAATGAATATTGTAAATGCACAAACAGTAATTTCTCCGCATTGCAAGGTGCAATTCTGAAATTTTTTGCTTTTTCCTGCTCCTCTTAGCATGATAAAGAAGATTCAAAGAGAGTGAGATGCCAGCTCCTTTCATTCAGTCAGTAGCTTCAATCATTTCTGGACGTTTTTCAATGGCAAAAATCAATGAATATTGTAAATGCACAAACTGCAATTTCTCCGCATTGCAAGGTGCAATTCTGAAATTTTTTGCTTTTTCCTGCTCCTCTTAGCATGATAAAGAAGATTCAAAGAGAGTGAGATGCCAGCTCCTTTCATTCAGTCAGTAGCTTCAATCATTTCTGGTATATGAATAACATGATGTTTTTCAATGGCAAAAATCAATGAATATTGTAAATGCACAAACAGTAATTTCTCCGCATTGCAAGGTGAAATTCTGAAATTTTTTGCTTTTTCCTGCTCCTCTTAGCATGATAAAGAAGATTCAAAGAGAGTGAGATGCCAGCTCCTTTCATTCAGTCAGTAGCTTCAATCATTTCTGGACGTTTTTCAATGGCAAAAATCAATGAATATTGTAAATGCACAAACTGCAATTTCTCCGCATTGCAAGGTGCAATTCTGAAATTTTTTGCTTTTTCCTGCTCCTCTTAGCATGATAAAGAAGATTCAAAGAGAGTGAGATGCCAGCTCCTTTCATTCAGTCAGTAGCTTCAATCATTTCTGGTATATGAATAACATGATGTTTTTCAATAGCAAAAATCAATGAATATTGTAAATGCACAAACAGTAATTTCTCCGCATTGCAAGGTGCAATTCTGAAATTTTTGGATTTTTCCGGCTCCTCTTAGCATGATAAAGAAGATTCAAAGAGAGTGAGATGCCAGCTCCTTTCATTCAGTCAGTAGCTTCAATCATTTCTGGACGTTTTTCAATGGCAAAAATCAATGAATATTGTAAATGCACAAACAGTAATTTCTCCGCATTGCAAGGTGCAATTCTGAAATTTTTTGCTTTTTCCTGCTCCTCTTAGCATGATAAACAAGATTCAAAGAGAGTGAGATGCCAGCTCCTTTCATTCAGTCAGTAGCTTCAATCATTTCTGGACGTTTTTCAATGGCAAAAATCATTGAATATTGTAAATGCACAAACAGTAATTTCTCCGCATTGCAAGGTGCAATTCTGAAATTTTTTACTTTTTCCTGCTCCTCTTAGCATGATAAAGAAGATTCAAAGAGAATGAGATGCCAGCTCCTTTCATTCAGTCAGTAGCTTCAATCATTTCTGGTATATGAATAACATGATGTTTTTCAATCGCAAAAATCAATGAATATTGTAAATGCACAAACAGTAATTTCTCCGCATTGCAAGGAGCAATTCTGAAATTTTTTGCTTTTTCCTGCTCCTCTTAGCATGATAAAGAAGATTCAAAGAGAGTGAGATGCCAGCTCCTTTCATTCAGTCAGTAGCTTCAATCATTTCTGGACGTTTTTCAATGGCAAAAATCAATGAATATTGTAAATGCACAAACAGTAATTTCTCCGCATTGCAAGGAGCAATTCTGAAATTTTTTGCTTTTTCCTGCTCCTCTTAGCATGATAAAGAAGATTCAAAGAGAGTGAGATGCCAGCTCCTTTCCTTCAGTCAGTAGCTTCAATCATTTCTGGTATATGAATAACATGATGTTTTTCAATGGCAAAAATCAATGAATTTTGTAAATGCACAAACAGTAATTTCTCCGCATTGCAAGGCGCAATTCTGAAATTTTTTGCTTTTTCCTGCTCCTCTTAGCATGATAAAGAAGATTCAAAGAGAGTGAGATGCCAGCTCCTTTCATTCAGTCAGTAGCTTCAATCATTTCTGGACATTTTTCAATGGCAAAAATCAATGAATATTGTAAATGCACAAACAGTAATTTCTCCGCATTGCAAGGTGCAATTCTGAAATTTTTTGTTTTTTCCTGCTCCTCTTAGCATGATAAAGAAGATTCAAAGAGAGTGAGATGCCAGCTCCTTTCATTCAGTCAGTAGCTTCAATCATTTCTGGACGTTTTTCAATGGCAAAAATCAATGAATATTGTAAATGCACAAACAGTAATTTCTCCGCATTGCAAGGTGCAATTCTGAAATTTTTTGCTTTTTCCTGCTCCTCTTAGTATGATAAAGAAGATTCAAAGAGAGTGAGGTGCCAGCTCCTTTCATTCAGTCAGGAGCTTCAAACATTTCTGGTATATGAATAACATGTTTTTCAATGGCAAAAATCAATGAATATTGTAAATGCACAAACAGTAATTTCTCCGCATTGCAAGGTGCAATTCTGAAATTTTTTGCTTTTTCCTGCTCCTCTTAGCATGATAAAGAAGATTCAAAGAGAGTGAGATGCCAGCTCCTTTCATTCAGTCAGTAGCTTCAATCATTTCTGGACGTTTTTCAATGGCAAAAATCAATGAATATTGTAAATGCACAAACTGTAATTTCTCCGCATTGCAAGGTGCAATTCTGAAATTTTTTGCTTTTTCCTGCTCCTCTTAGCATGATAAAGAAGATTCAAAGAGAGTGAGATGCCAGCTCCTTTCATTCAGTCAGTAGCTTCAATCATTTCTGGACGTTTTTCAATGGCAAAAATCAATGAATATTGTAAATGCACAAACAGTAATTTCTCCGCATTGCAAGGTGCAATTCTGAAATTTTTTGCTTTTTCCTGCTCCTCTTAGCATGATAAAGAAGATTCAAAGAGAGTGAGATGCCAGCTGCTTTCATTCAGTCAGTAGCTTCAATCATTTCTGGACGTTTTTCAATGGCAAAAATCAATGAATATTGTAAATGCACAAACTGTAATTTCTCCGCATTGCAAGGTGCAATTCTGAAATTTTTTGCTTTTTCCTGCTCCTCTTAGCATGATAAAGAAGATTCAAAGAGAGTGAGATGCCAGCTCCATTCATTGAGTCAGTAGCTTCAATCATTTCTGGACGTTTTTCAATGGCAAAAATCAATGAATATTGTAAATGCACAAACAGTAATTTCTCCGCATTGCAAGGTGCAATTCTGAAATTTTTTGCTTTTTCCTGCTCCTCTTAGAATGATAAAGAAGATTCAAAGAGAGTGAGATGCCAGCTCCTTTCATTCAGTCAGTACCTTCAATCATTTCTGGACGTTTTTCAATGGCAAAAATCAATGAATATTGTAAATGCACAAACAGTAATTTCTCCGCATTGCAAGGTGCAATTCTGAAACTTTTTGCTTTTTCCTGCTCCTCTTAGCATGATAAAGAAGATTCAAAGAGAGTGAGATGCCAGTTCCTTTCATTCAGTCAGTAGCTTCAAACATTTCTGGTATATGAATAACATGATGTTTTTCAATGGCAAAAATCAATGAATATTGTAAATGCACAAACAGTAATTTCTCCGCATTGCAAGGTGCAAGTCTGAAATTTTTTGCTTTTTCCTGCTCCTCTTAGCATGATAAAGAAGATTCAAAGAGAGTGAGATGCCAGCTCCTTTCATTCAGTCAGTAGCTTCAAACATTTCTGGTATATGAATAACATGATGTTTTTCAATGGCAAAAATCAATGAATATTGTAAATGCACAAACAGTAATTTCTCCGCATTGCAAGGTGCAAGTCTGAAATTTTTTGCTTTTTCCTGCTCCTCTTAGCATGATAAAGAAGATTCAAAGAGAGTGAGATGCCAGCTACTTTCATTCAGTCAGTAGCTTCAATCATTTCTGGACGTTTTTCAATGGTAAAAATCAATGAATATTGTAAATGCACAAACAGTAATTTCTCCACATTGCAAGGTGCAATTCTGAAATTTTTTGCTTTATCCTGCTCCTCTTAGCATGATAAAGAAGATTCAAAGAGATTGAGATGCCAGCTCCTTTCATTCAGTCAGTAGCTTCAAACATTTCTGGTATATGAATAACATGATGTTTTTCAATGGCAAAAATCAATGAATATTGTAAATGCACAAACAGTAATTTCTCCGCATTGCAAGGTGCAATTCTGAAGTTTTTTGCTTTTTCCTGCTCCTCTTAGCATGATAAAGAAGATTCAAAGAGAGTGAGATGCCAGCTCCTTTCATTCAGTCAGTAGCTTCAAACATTTCTGGTATATGAATAACATGATGTTTTTCAATGGCAAAAATCAATGAATATTGTAAATGCACAAACAGTAATTTCTCCGCATTGCAAGGTGCAAGTCTGAAATTTTTTGCTTTTTCCTGCTCCTCTTAGCATGATAAAGAAGATTCAAAGAGAGTGAGATGCCAGCTACTTTCATTCAGTCAGTAGCTTCAATCATTTCTGGACGTTTTTCAATGGTAAAAATCAATGAATATTGTAAATGCACAAACAGTAATTTCTCCACATTGCAAGGTGCAATTCTGAAATTTTTTGCTTTTTCCTGCTCCTCTTAGCATGATAAAGAAGATTCAAAGAGAGTGAGATGCCAGCTCCTTTCCTTCAGTCAGTAGCTTCAATCATTTCTGGTATATGAATAACATGATGTTTTTCAATGGCAAAAATCAATGAATTTTGTAAATGCACAAACAGTAATTTCTCCGCATTGCAAGGCGCAATTCTGAAATTTTTTGCTTTTTCCTGCTCCTCTTAGCATGATAAAGAAGATTCAAAGAGAGTGAGATGCCAGCTCCTTTCATTCAGTCAGTAGCTTCAATCATTTCTGGACATTTTTCAATGGCAAAAATCAATGAATATTGTAAATGCACAAACAGTAATTTCTCCGCATTGCAAGGTGCAATTCTGAAATTTTTTGCTTTTTCCTGCTCCTCTTAGCATGATAAAGAAGATTCAAAGAGAGTGAGATGCCAGCTCCTTTCATTCAGTCAGTAGCTTCAATCATTTCTGGACGTTTTTCAATGGCAAAAATCAATGAATATTGTAAATGCACAAACAGTAATTTCTCCGCATTGCAAGGTGCAATTCTGAAATTTTTTGCTTTTTCCTGCTCCTCTTAGTATGATAAAGAAGATTCAAAGAGAGTGAGGTGCCAGCTCCTTTCATTCAGTCAGGAGCTTCAAACATTTCTGGTATATGAATAACATGTTTTTCAATGGCAAAAATCAATGAATATTGTAAATGCACAAACAGTAATTTCTCCGCATTGCAAGGTGCAATTCTGAAATTTTTTGCTTTTTCCTGCTCCTCTTAGCATGATAAAGAAGATTCAAAGAGAGTGAGATGCCAGCTCCTTTCATTCAGTCAGTAGCTTCAATCATTTCTGGACGTTTTTCAATGGCAAAAATCAATGAATATTGTAAATGCACAAACTGTAATTTCTCCGCATTGCAAGGTGCAATTCTGAAATTTTTTGCTTTTTCCTGCTCCTCTTAGCATGATAAAGAAGATTCAAAGAGAGTGAGATGCCAGCTCCTTTCATTCAGTCAGTAGCTTCAATCATTTCTGGACGTTTTTCAATGGCAAAAATCAATGAATATTGTAAATGCACAAACAGTAATTTCTCCGCATTGCAAGGTGCAATTCTGAAATTTTTTGCTTTTTCCTGCTCCTCTTAGCATGATAAAGAAGATTCAAAGAGAGTGAGATGCCAGCTCCTTTCATTCAGTCAGTAGCTTCAATCATTTCTGGACGTTTTTCAATGGCAAAAATCAATGAATATTGTAAATGCACAAACTGTAATTTCTCCGCATTGCAAGGTGCAATTCTGAAATTTTTTGCTTTTTCCTGCTCCTCTTAGCATGATAAAGAAGATTCAAAGAGAGTGAGATGCCAGCTCCATTCATTGAGTCAGTAGCTTCAATCATTTCTGGACGTTTTTCAATGGCAAAAATCAATGAATATTGTAAATGCACAAACAGTAATTTCTCCGCATTGCAAGGTGCAATTCTGAAATTTTTTGCTTTTTCCTGCTCCTCTTAGAATGATAAAGAAGATTCAAAGAGAGTGAGATGCCAGCTCCTTTCATTCAGTCAGTACCTTCAATCATTTCTGGACGTTTTTCAATGGCAAAAATCAATGAATATTGTAAATGCACAAACAGTAATTTCTCCGCATTGCAAGGTGCAATTCTGAAACTTTTTGCTTTTTCCTGCTCCTCTTAGCATGATAAAGAAGATTCAAAGAGAGTGAGATGCCAGTTCCTTTCATTCAGTCAGTAGCTTCAAACATTTCTGGTATATGAATAACATGATGTTTTTCAATGGCAAAAATCAATGAATATTGTAAATGCACAAACAGTAATTTCTCCGCATTGCAAGGTGCAAGTCTGAAATTTTTTGCTTTTTCCTGCTCCTCTTAGCATGATAAAGAAGATTCAAAGAGAGTGAGATGCCAGCTCCTTTCATTCAGTCAGTAGCTTCAAACATTTCTGGTATATGAATAACATGATGTTTTTCAATGGCAAAAATCAATGAATATTGTAAATGCACAAACAGTAATTTCTCCGCATTGCAAGGTGCAAGTCTGAAATTTTTTGCTTTTTCCTGCTCCTCTTAGCATGATAAAGAAGATTCAAAGAGAGTGAGATGCCAGCTACTTTCATTCAGTCAGTAGCTTCAATCATTTCTGGACGTTTTTCAATGGTAAAAATCAATGAATATTGTAAATGCACAAACAGTAATTTCTCCACATTGCAAGGTGCAATTCTGAAATTTTTTGCTTTATCCTGCTCCTCTTAGCATGATAAAGAAGATTCAAAGAGATTGAGATGCCAGCTCCTTTCATTCAGTCAGTAGCTTCAAACATTTCTGGTATATGAATAACATGATGTTTTTCAATGGCAAAAATCAATGAATATTGTAAATGCACAAACAGTAATTTCTCCGCATTGCAAGGTGCAATTCTGAAGTTTTTTGCTTTTTCCTGCTCCTCTTAGCATGATAAAGAAGATTCAAAGAGAGTGAGATGCCAGCTCCTTTCATTCAGTCAGTAGCTTCAAACATTTCTGGTATATGAATAACATGATGTTTTTCAATGGCAAAAATCAATGAATATTGTAAATGCACAAACAGTAATTTCTCCGCATTGCAAGGTGCAAGTCTGAAATTTTTTGCTTTTTCCTGCTCCTCTTAGCATGATAAAGAAGATTCAAAGAGAGTGAGATGCCAGCTACTTTCATTCAGTCAGTAGCTTCAATCATTTCTGGACGTTTTTCAATGGTAAAAATCAATGAATATTGTAAATGCACAAACAGTAATTTCTCCACATTGCAAGGTGCAATTCTGAAATTTTTTGCTTTTTCCTGCTCCTCTTAGCATGATAAAGAAGATTCAAAGAGAGTGAGATGCCAGCTCCTTTCATTCAGTCAGTAGCTTCAAACATTTCTGGTATATGAATAACATGATGTTTTTCAATGGCAAAAATCAATGAATATTGTAAATGCACAAACAGTAATTTCTCCGCATTGCAAGGTGCAATTCTGAAATTTTTTGCTTTTTCCTGCTCCTCTTAGCATGATAAAGAAGACTCAAAGAGAGTGAGATGCCAGCTCCTTTCATTCAGTCAGTAGCTTCAATCATTTCTGGATGTTTTTCAATGGCAAAAATCAATGAATATTGTAAATGCACAAACTGTAATTTCTCCGCATTGCAAGGTGCAATTCTGAAATTTTTTGCTTTTTCCTGCTCCTCTTAGCATGATAAAGAAGATTCAAAGAGAGTGAGATGCCAGCTCCTTTCATTCAGTCAGTAGCTTCAATCATTTCTGGACGTTTTTCAATGGCAAAAATCAATGAATATTGTAAATGCACAAACAGTAATTTCTCCGCATTGCAAGGTGCAATTCTGAAATTTTTTGCTTTTTCCTGCTCCTCTTAGCATGATAAAGAAGATTCAAAGAGAGTGAGATGCCAGCTCCTTTCATTCAGTCAGTACCTTCAATCATTTCTGGACGTTTTTCAATGGCAAAAATCAATGAATATTGTAAATGCACAAACAGTAATTTTTCCGCATTGCAAGGTGCAATTCTGAAATTTTTTGCTTTTTCCCGCTCCTCTTAGCATGATAAAGAAGATTCAAAGAGAGTGAGGTGCCAGCTCCTTTCATTCAGTCAGTAGCTTCAAACATTTCTGGTATATGAATAACATGTTTTTCAATGGCAAAAATCAATGAATATTGTAAATGCACAAACAGTAATTTCTCCGCATTGCAAGGTGCAATTCTGAAATTTTTTGCTTTTCCTGCTCCTCTTAGCATGATAAAGAAGATTCAAAGAGAGTGAGATGCCAGCTCCTTTCATTCAGTCAGTAGCTTCAATCATTTCTGGACGTTTTTCAATGGCAAAAATCAATGAATATTGTAAATGCACAAACAGTAATTTCTCCGCATTGCAAGGTGCAATTCTGAAATTTTTTCCTTTTTCCTGCTCCTCTTAGCATGATAAAGAAGATTCAAAGAGAGTGAGATGCCAGCTCCTTTCATTCAGTCAGTAGCTTCAATCATTTCTGGACGTTTTTCAATGGCAAAAATCAATGAATATTGTAAATGCACAAACAGTAATTTCTCCGCATTGCAAGGTGCAATTCTGAAATTTTTTGCTTTTTCCTGCTCCTCTTAGCATGATAAAGAAGATTCAAAGAGAGTGAGATGCCAGCTCCTTTCATTCAGTCAGTAGCTTCAAACATTTCTGGTATATGAATAACATGAAGTTTTTCAATGGCAAAAATCAATGAATATTGTAAATGCACAAACAGTAATTTCTCCGCATTGCAAGGTGCAAGTCTGAAATTTTTTGCTTTTTCCTACTCCTCTTAGCATGATAAAGAAGATTCAAAGAGAGTGAGATGCCAGCTACTTTCATTCAGTCAGTAGCTTCAATCATTTCTGGACGTTTTTCAATGGTAAAAATCAATGAATATTGTAAATGCACAAACAGTAATTTCTCCACATTGCAAGGTGCAATTCTAAAATTTTTTGCTTTTTCCTGCTCCTCTTAGCATGATAAAGAAGATTCAAAGAGAGTGAGATGCCAGCTCCTTTCATTCAGTCAGTAGCTTCAAACATTTCTGGTATATGAATAACATGATGTTTTTCAATGGCAAAAATCAATGAATATTGTAAATGCACAAACAGTAATTTCTCCGCATTGCAAGGTGCAATTCTGAAATTTTTTGCTTTTTCCTGCTCCTCTTAGCATGATTCAAAGAGAGTGAGATGCCAGCTCCTTTCATTCAGTCAGTAGCTTCAATCATTTCTGGACATTTTTCAATGGCAAAAATCAATGAATATTGTAAATGCACAAACAGTAATTTCTCCGCATTGCAAGGTGCAATTCTGAAATTTTTTGCTTTTTCCTGCTCCTCTTAGCATGATAAAGAAGATTCAAAGAGAGTGAGATGTCAGCTCCTTTCATTCAGTCAGTAGCTTCAAACATTTCTGGTATATGAATAACATGATGTTTTTCAATGGCAAAAATCAATGAATATTGTAAATGCACAAACAGTAATTTCTCCGCATTGCAAGGTGCAATTCTGAAATTTTTTGCTTTTTCCTGCTCCTCTTAGCATGATAAAGAAGATTCAAAGAGAGTGAGATGCCAGCTCCTTTCATTCAGTCAGTAGCTTCAAACATTTCTGGTATATGAATAACATGATGTTTTTCAATGGCAAAAATCAATGAATATTGTAAATGCACAAATAGTAATTTCTCCGCATTGCAAGGTGCAAGTCTGAAATTTTTTGCTTTTTCCTGCTCCTCTTAGCATGATAAAGAAGATTCAAAGAGAGTGAGATGCCAGCTACTTTCATTCAGTCAGTAGCTTCAATCATTTCTGGACGTTTTTCAATGGTAAAAATCAATGAATATTGTAAATGCACAAACAGTAATTTCTCCACATTGCAAGGTGCAATTCTGAAATTTTTTGCTTTTTCCTGCTCCTCTTAGCATGATAAAGAAGATTCAAAGAGATTGAGATGCCAGCTCCTTTCATTCAGTCAGTAGCTTCAAACATTTCTTGTATATGAATAACATGATGTTTTTCAATGGCAAAAATCAATGAATATTGTAAATGCACAAACAGTAATTTCTCCGCATTGCAAGGTGCAATTCTGAAATTTTTTGCTTTTTCCTGCTCCTCTTAGCATGATAAAGAAGATTCAAAGAGAGTGAGATGCCAGCTCCTTTCATTCAGTCAGTAGCTTCAAACATTTCTGGTATATGAATAACATGATGTTTTTCAATGGCAAAAATCAATGAATATTGTAAATGCACAAACAGTAATTTCTCCGCATTGCAAGGTGCAAGTCTGAAATTTTTTGCTTTTTCCTGCTCCTCTTAGCATGATAAAGAAAATTCAAAGAGAGTGAGATGCCAGCTACTTTCATTCAGTCAGTAGCTTCAATCATTTCTGGACGTTTTTCAATGGTAAAAATCAATGAATATTGTAAATGCACAAACAGTAATTTCTCCACATTGCAAGGTGCAATTCTGAAATTTTTTGCTTTTTCCTGCTCCTCTTAGCATGATAAAGAAGATTCAAAGAGAGTGAGATGCCAGCTCCTTTCATTCAGTCAGTAGCTTCAAACATTTCTGGTATATAAATAACATGATGTTTTTCAATGGCAAAAATCAATGAATATTGTAAATGCACAAACAGTAATTTCTCCGCATTGCAAGGTGCAATTCTGAAATTTTTTGCTTTTTCCTGTTCCTCTTAGCATGATAAAGAAGATTCAAAGAGAGTGAGATGCCAGCTCCTTTCATTCAGTCAGTAGCTTCAATCATTTCTGGACGTTTCTCAATGGCAAAAATCAATGAATATTGTAAATGCACAAACTGTAATTTCTCCGCATTGCAAGGTGCAATTCTGAAATTTTTTGCTTTTTCCTGCTCCTCTTAGCATGATAAAGAAGATTCAAAGAGAGTGAGATGCCAGCAACTTTCATTCAGTCAGTAGCTTCAATCATTTCTGGACGTTTTTCAATGGCAAAAATCAATGAATATTGTAAATGCACAAACAGTAATTTCTCCGCATTGCAAGGTGCAATTCTGAAATTTTTTGCTTTTTCCTGCTCCTCTTAGCATGATAAAGAAGATTCAAAGAGAGTGAGATGCCAGCTCCTTTCATTCAGTCAGTACCTTCAATCATTTCTGGACGTTTTTCAATGGCAAAAATCAATGAATATTGTAAATGCACAAACAGTAATTTCTCCGCATTGCAAGGTGCAATTCTGAAATTTTTTGCTTTTTCCCGCTCCTCTTAGCATGATAAAGAAGATTCAAAGAGAGTGAGGTGCCAGCTCCTTTCATTCAGTCAGTAGCTTCAAACATTTCTGGTATATGAATTACATGTTTTTCAATGGCAAAAATCAATGAATATTGTAAATGCACAAACAGTAATTTCTCCGCATTGCAAGGTGCAATTCTGAAATTTTTTGCTTTTTCCTGCTCCTCTTAGCATGATAAAGAAGATTCAAAGAGAGTGAGATGCCAGCTCCTTTCATTCAGTCAGTAGCTTCAATCATTTCTGGACGTTTTTCAATGGCAAAAATCAATGAATATTGTAAATGCACAAACAGTAATTTCTCCGCATTGCAAGGTGCAATTCTGAAATTTTTTGCTTTTTCCTGCTCCTCTTAGCATGATAAAGAAGATTCAAAGAGAGTGAGATGGCAGCTACTTTCATTCAGTCAGTAGCTTCAATCATTTCTGGACGTTTTTCAATGGTAAAAATCAATGAATATTGTAAATGCACAAACAGTAATTTCTCCACATTGCAAGGTGCAATTCTGAAATTTTTTGCTTTTTCCTGCTCCTCTTAGCATGATAAAGAAGATTCAAAGAGAGTGAGATGCCAGCTCCTTTCATTCAGTCAGTAGCTTCAAACATTTCTGGTATATGAATAACATGATGTTTTTCAATGGCAAAAATCAATGAATATTGTAAATGCACAAACAGTAATTTCTCCGCATTGCAAGGTGCGATTCTGAAATTTCTTGCTTTTTCCTGCTCCTCTTAGCATGATAAAGAAGATTCAAAGAGAGTGAGATGCCAGCTCCTTTCATTCAGTCAGTAGCTTCAATCATTTCTGGTATATGAATAACATGATGTTTTTCAATGGCAAAAATCAATGAATATTGTAAATGCACAAACAGTAATTTCTCCGCATTGCAAGGTGCAATTCTGAAATTTTTTGCTTTTTCCTGCTCCTCTTAGCATGATAAAGAAGATTCAAAGAGAGTGAGATGCCAGCTCCTTTCATTCAGTCAGTAGCTTCAATCATTTCTGGACTTTTTTCAACGGCAAAAATCAATGAATATTGTAAATGCACAAACAGTAATTTCTCCGCATTGCAAGGTGCAATTCTGAAATTTTTTGCTTTTTCCTGCTCCTCTTAGCATGATAAAGAAGATTCAAAGAGAGTGAGATGCCAGCTCCTTTCATTCAGTCAGTAGCTTCAATCATTTCTGGACGTTTTTCAATGGCAAAAATCAATGTATATTGTAAATGCACAAACAGTAATTTCTCCGCATTGCAACGTGCAATTCTGAAATTTTTTGCTTTTTCCTGCTCCTCTTAGCATGATAAAGAAGATTCAAAGAGAGTGAGATGCCAGCTCCTTTCATTCAGTCAGTAGCTTCAATCATTTCTGGACGTTTTTCAATGGCAAAAATCAATGAATATTGTAAATGCACAAACAGTAATTTCTCCGCATTGCAAGGTGCAATTCTGAAATTTTTTGCTTTTTCCTGCTCCTCTTAGCATGATAAAGAAGATTCAAAGAGAGTGAGATGCCAGCTCCTTTCATTCAGTCAGTAGCTTCAAACATTTCTGGTATATGAATAACATGATGTTTTTCAATGGCAAAAATCAATGAATTTTGTAAATGCACAAACAGCAATTTCTCCGCATTGCAAGGTGCAATTCTGAAATTTTTTGCTTTTTCCTGCTCCTCTTAGCATGATAAAGAAGATTCAAAGAGAGTGAGATGCCAGCTCCTTTCATTCAGTCAGTAGCTTCAATCATTTCTGGACGTTTTTCAATGGCAAAAATCAATGAATATTGTAAATGCACAAACAGTAATTTCTCCGCATTGCGAGGTGCAATTCTGAAATTTTTTGCTTTTTCCTGCTCCTCTTAGCATGATAAAGAAGATTCAAAGAGAGTGAGATGCCAGCTCCTTTCATTCAGTCAGTAGCTTCAATCATTTCTGGTATGTGAATAACATGATGTTTTTCAATGGCAAAAATCAATGAATATTGTAAATGCACAAACAGTAATTTCTCCGCATTGCAAGGTGCAATTCTGAAATGTTTTGCTTTTTCCTGCTCCTCTTAGCATGATAAAGAAGATTCAAAGAGAGTGAGATGCCAGCTCCTTTCATTCAGTCAGTAGCTTCAATCATTTCTGGTATATGAATAACATGATGTTTTTCAATGGCAAAAATCAATGAATATTGTAAATGCACAAACAGTAATTTATTCGCATTGCAAGGTGCAATTCTGAAATTTTTTGGTTTTTCCTGCTCCTCTTAGCATGATAAAGAAGATTCAAAGAGAGTGAGATGCCAGCTCCTTTCATTCAGTCAGTAGCTTCAAACATTTCTGGTATATGAATAACATGATGTTTTTCAATGGCAAAAATCAATGAATATTGTAAATGCACAAACAGTAATTTCTCCGCATTGCAAGGTGCAATTCTGAAATTTTTTGCCTTTTCCTGCTCCTCTTAGCATGATAAAGAAGATTCAAAGAGAGTGAGATGCCAGCTCCTTTCATTCAGTCAGTAGCTTCAATCATTTCTGGACGTTTTTCAATGGCAAAAATCAATGAATATTGTAAATGCACAAACAGTAATTTCTCCGCATTGCAAGGTGCAATTCTGAAATTTTTTGCTTTTTCCTGCTCCTCTTAGCATGATAAAGAAGATTCAAAGAGAGTGAGATTCCAGCTCCTTTCATTCAGTCAGTAGCTTCAAACATTTCTGGTATATGAATAACATGATGTTTTTCAATGGCAAAAATCAATGAATATTGTAAATGCACAAACAGTAATTTCTCCGCATTGCAAGGTGCAATTCTGAAATTTTTTGCTTTTTCCTGCTCCTCTTAGCATGATAAAGAAGATTCAAAGAGAGTGAGATGCCAGCTCCTTTCATTCAGTCAGTAGCTTCAATCATTTCTGGACGTTTTTCAATGGCAAAAATCAATGAATATTGTAAATGCACAAACAGTAATTTCTCCGCATTGCAAGGTGCAATTCTGAAATTTTTTGCTTTTTCCTGCTCCTCTTAGCATGATAAAGAAGATTCAAAGAGAGTGAGATGCCAGCTCCTTTCATTCAGTCAGTAGCTTCAATCATTTCTGGTATATGAATAACATGATGTTTTTCAATGGCAAAAATCAATGAATATTGTAAATGCACAAACAGTAATTTCTCCGCATTGCAAGGTGCAATTCTGAAATTTTTTGCTTTTTCCTGCTCCTCTTAGCATGATAAAGAAGATTCAAAGAGAGTGAGATGCCAGCTCCTTTCATTCAGTCAGTAGCTTCAATCATTTCTGGACGTTTTTCAATGGCAAAAATCAATGAATATTGTAAATGCACAAACAGTAATTTCTCCGCATTGCAAGGTGCAATTCTGAAATTTTTTGCTTTTTCCTGCTCCTCTTAGCATGATAAAGAAGATTCAAAGAGAGTGACATGCCAGCTCCTTTCATTCAGTCAGTAGCTTCAAACATTTCTGGTATATGAATAACATGATGTTTTTCAATGGCAAAAATCAATGAATATTGTAAATGCACAAACAGTAATTTCTCCGCATTGCAAGGTGCAATTCTGAAATTTTTTGCTTTTTCCTGCTCCTCTTAGCATGATAAAGAAGATTCAAAGAGAGTGAGATGCCAGCTCCTTTCATTCAGTCAGTAGCTTCAATCATTTCTGGACGTTTTTCAATGGCAAAAATCAATGAATATTGTAAATGCACAAACAGTAATTTCTCCGCATTGCAAGGTGCAATTCTGAAATTTTTTGCTTTTTCCTGCTCCTCTTAGCATGATAAAGAAGATTCAAAGAGAGTGAGATGCCAGCTCCTTTCATTCACTCAGTAGCTTCAATCATTTTTGGTATATGAATAACATGATGTTTTTCAATGGCAAAAATCAATGAATATTGTAAATGCACAAACAGTAATTTCTCCGCATTGCAAGGTGCAATTCTGAAATTTTTTGCTTTTTCCTGCTCCTCTTAGCATGATAAAGAAGATTCAAAGAGAGTGAGATGCCAGCTCCTTTCATTCAGTCAGTAGCTTCAATCATTTCTGGACGTTTTTCAACGGCAAAAATCAATGAATATTGTAAATGCACAAACAGTAATTTCTCCGCATTGCAAGGTGCAATTCTGAAATTTTTTGCTTTTTCCTGCTCCTCTTAGCATGATAAAGAAGATTCAAAGAGAGTGAGATGCCAGCTCCTTTCATTCAGTCGGTAGGTTCAATCATTTCTGGACGTTTTTCAATGGCAAAAATCAATGAATATTGTAAATGCACAAACAGTAATTTCTCCGCATTGCAAGGTGCAATTCTGAAATTTTTTGCTTTTTCCTGCTCCTCTTAGCATGATAAAGAAGATTCAAAGAGAGTGAGATGCCAGCTCCTTTCATTCAGTCAGTAGCTTCAATCATTTCTGGACGTTTTTCAATGGCAAAAATCAATGAATATTGTAAATGCACAAACAGTAATTTCTCCGCATTGCAAGGTGCAATTCTGAAATTTTTTGCTTTTTCCTGCTCCTCTTAGCATGATAAAGAAGATTCAAAGAGAGTGAGATGCCAGCTCCTTTCATTCAGTCAGTAGCTTCAATCATTTCTGGACGTTTTTCAATGGCAAAAATCAATGTATATTGTAAATGCACAAACAGTAATTTCTCCGCATTGCAAGGTGCAATTCTGAAATTTTTTGCTTTTTCCTGCTCCTCTTAGCATGATAAAGAAGATTCAAAGAGAGTGAGATGCCAGCTCCTTTCATTCAGTCAGTAGCTTCAATCATTTCTGGACGTTTTTCAATGGCAAAAATCAATGTATATTGTAAATGCACAAACAGTAATTTCTCCGCATTGCAAGGTGCAATTCTGAAATTTTTTGCTTTTTCCTGCTCCTCTTAGCATGATAAAGAAGATTCAAAGAGAGTGAGATGCCAGCTCCTTTCATTCAGTCAGTAGCTTCAATCATTTCTGGACGTTTTTCAATGGCAAAAATCAATGAATATTGTAAATGCACAAACAGTAATTTCTCCGCATTGCAAGGTGCAATTCTGAAATTTTTTGCTTTTTCCTGCTCCTCTTAGCATGATAAAGAAGATTCAAAGAGAGTGAGATGCCAGCTCCTTTCATTCAGTCAGTAGCTTCAAACATTTCTGGTATATGAATAACATGATGTTTTTCAATGGCAAAAATCAATGAATTTTGTAAATGCACAAACAGCAATTTCTCCGCATTGCAAGGTGCAATTCTGAAATTTTTTGCTTTTTCCTGCTCCTCTTAGCATGATAAAGAAGATTCAAAGAGAGTGAGATGCCAGCTCCTTTCATTCAGTCAGTAGCTTCAATCATTTCTGGACGTTTTTCAATGGCAAAAATCAATGAATATTGTAAATGCACAAACAGTAATTTCTCCGCATTGCAAGGTGCAATTCTGAAATTTTTTGCTTTTTCCTGCTCCTCTTAGCATGATAAAGAAGATTCAAAGAGAGTGAGATGCCAGCTCCTTTCATTCAGTCAGTAGCTTCAAACATTTCTGGTATATGAATAACATGATGTTTTTCAATGGCAAAAATCAATGAATATTGTAAATGCACAAACAGTAATTTCTCCGCATTGCAAGGTGCAATTCTGAAATTTTTTGCTTTTTCCTGCTCCTCTTAGCATGATAAAGAAGATTCAAAGAGAGTGAGATGCCAGCTCCTTTCATTCAGTCAGTAGCTTCAAACATTTCTGGTATATGAATAACATGATGTTTTTCAATGGCAAAAATCAATGAATATTGTAAATGCACAAACAGTAATTTCTCCGCATTGCAAGGTGCAATTCTGAAATTTTTTGCCTTTTCCTGCTCCTCTTAGCATGATAAAGAAGATTCAAAGAGAGTGAGATGCCAGCTCCTTTCATTCAGTCAGTAGCTTCAATCATTTCTGGACGTTTTTCAATGGCAAAAATCAATGAATATTGTAAATGCACAAACAGTAATTTCTCCGCATTGCAAGGTGCAATTCTGAAATTTTTTGCTTTTTCCTGCTCCTCTTAGCATGATAAAGAAGATTCAAAGAGAGTGAGATGCCAGCTCCTTTCATTCAGTCAGTAGCTTCAATCATTTCTGGACGTTTTTCAATGGCAAAAATCAATGAATATTGTAAATGCACAAACAGTAATTTCTCCGCATTGCAAGGTGCAATTCTGAAATTTTTTGCTTTTTCCTGCTCCTCTTAGCATGATAAAGAAGATTCAAAGAGAGTGAGATGCCAGCTCCTTTCATTCAGTCAGTAGCTTCAATCATTTCTGGTATATGAATAACATGATGTTTTTCAATGGCAAAAATCAATGAATATTGTAAATGCACAAACAGTAATTTCTCCGCATTGCAAGGTGCAATTCTGAAATTTTTTGCTTTTTCCTGCTCCTCTTAGCATGATAAAGAAGATTCAAAGAGAGTGAGATGCCAGCTCCTTTCATTCAGTCAGTAGCTTCAATCATTTCTGGACGTTTTTCAATGGCAAAAATCAATGAATATTGTAAATGCACAAACAGTAATTTCTCCGCATTGCAAGGTGCAATTCTGAAATTTTTTGCTTTTTCCTGCTCCTTTTAGCATGATAAAGAAGATTCAAAGAGAGTGACATGCCAGCTCCTTTCATTCAGTCAGTAGCTTCAAACATTTCTGGTATATGAATAACATGATGTTTTTCAATGGCAAAAATCAATGAATATTGTAAATGCACAAACAGTAATTTCTCCGCATTGCAAGGAGCAATTCTGAAATTTTTTGCATTTTCCTGCTCCTCTTAGCATGATAAAGAAGATTCAAAGAGAGTGAGATGCCAGCTCCTTTCATTCAGTCAGTAGCTTCAATCATTTCTGGACGTTTTTCAATGGCAAAAATCAATGAATATTGTAAATGCACAAACAGTAATTTCTCCGCATTGCAAGGTGCAATTCTGAAATTTTTTGCTTTTTCCTGCTCCTCTTAGCATGATAAAGAAGATTCAAAGAGAGTGAGATGCCAGCTCCTTTCATTCAGTCAGTAGCTTCAAACATTTCTGGACGTTTTTCAATGGCAAAAATCAATGAATATTGTAAATGCACAAACAGTAATTTCTCCGCATTGCAAGGTGCAATTCTGAAATTTTTTGCTTTTTCCTGCTCCTCTTAGCATGATAAAGAAGATTCAAAGAGAGTGAGATGCCAGCTCCTTTCATTCAGTCAGTAGCTTCAATCATTTCTGGTATATGAATAACATGATGTTTAACAATGGCAAAAATCAATGAATATTGTAAATGCACAAACAGTAATTTCTCCGCATTGCAAGGTGCAATTCTGAAATTTTTTGCTTTTTCCTGCTCCTCTTAGCATGATAAAGAAGATTCAAAGAGAGTGAGATGCCAGCTCCTTTCATTCAGTCAGTAGCTTCAATCATTTCTGGATGTTTTTCAATGGCAAAAATCAATGAATATTGTAAATGCACAAACAGTAATTTCTCCGCATTGCAAGGTGCAATTCTGAAATTTTTTGCTTTTTCCTGCTCCTCTTAGCATGATAAAGAAGATTCAAAGAGAGTGAGATGCCAGCTCCTTTCATTCAGTCAGTAGCTTCAATCATTTCTGGACGTTTTTCAACGGCAAAAATCAATGAATATTGTAAATGCACAAACAGTAATTTCTCCGCATTGCAAGGTGCAATTCTGAAATTTTTTGCTTTTTCCTGCTCCTCTTAGCATGATAAAGAAGATTCAAAGAGAGTGAGATGCCAGCTCCTTTCATTCAGTCAGTAGCTTCAATCATTTCTGGACGTTTTTCAATGGCAAAAATCAATGAATAATGTAAATGCACAAACAGTAATTTCTCCGCATTGCAAGGTGCAATTCTGAAATTTTTTGCTTTTTCCTGCTCCTCTTAGCATGATAAAGAAGATTCAAACAGAGTGAGATGCCAGCTCCTTTCATTCAGTCAGTAGCTTCAATCATTTCTGGACGTTTTTCAATGGCAAAAATCAATGAATATTGTAAATGCACAAACAGTAATTTCTCCGTATTGCAAGGTGCAATTCTGAAATTTTTCTTTTTCCTGCTCCTCTTAGCATGATAAAGAAGATTCAAAGAGAGTGAGATGCCAGCTCCTTTCATTCAGTCAGTAGCTTCAATCATTTCTGGACGTTTTTCAATGGCAAAAATCAATGAATATTGTAAATGCACAAGCAGTAATTTCTCCGCATTGCAAGGTGCAATTCTGAAATTTTTTGCTTTTTCCTGCTCCTCTTAGCATGATAAAGAAGATTCAAAGAGACTGAGATGCCAGCTCCTTTCATTCAGTCAGTAGCTTCAATCATTTCTGGACGTTTTTCAATGGCAAAAATCAATGAATATTGTAAATGCACAAACAGTAATTTCTCCGCATTGCAAGGTGCAATTCTGAAATTTTTTACTTTTTCCTGCTCCTCTTAGCATGAAAAAGAAGATTCAAAGAGAGTGAGAAGCCAGCTCCTTTCATTCAGTCAGTAGCTTCAATCATTTCTGGTATATGAATAACATGATGTTTTTCAATGGCAAAAATCAATGAATATTGTAAATGCACAAACAGTAATTTCTCCGCATTGCAAGGTGCAATTCTGAAATTTTTTGCTTTTTCCTGCTCCTCTTAGCATGATAAAGAAGATTCAAAGAGAGTGAGATGCCAGCTCCTTTCATTCAGTCAGTAGCTTCAATCATTTCTGGACGTTTTTCAATGGCAAAAATCAATGAATATTGTAAATGCATAAACAGTAATTTCTCCGCATTGCAAGGTGCAATTCTGAAATTTTTTGCTTTTTCCTGCTCCTCTTAGCATGATAAAGAAGATTCAAAGAGAGTGAGATGCCAGCTCCTTTCATTCAGTCAGTAGCTTCAATCATTTCTGGTATATGAATAACATGATGTTTTTCAATGGCAAAAATCAATGAATATTGTAAATGCACAAACAGTAATTTCTCCGCATTGCAAGGTGCAATTCTGAAATTTTTTGCTTTTTCCTGCTCCTCTTAGCATGATAAAGAAGATTCAAAGAGAGTGAGATGCCAGCTCCTTTCATTCAGTCAGTAGCTTCAAACATTTCTGGACGTTTTTCAATGTCAAAAATCAATGAATATTGTAAATGCACAAACAGTAATTTCTCCGCATTGCAAGGTGCAATTCTGAAATTTTTTGCTTTTTCCTGCTCCTCTTAGCATGATAAAGAAGATTCAAAGAGAGTGAGATGCCAGCTCCTTTCATTCAGTCAGTAGCTTCAATCATTTCTGGACGTTTTTCAATGGCAAAAATCAATGAATATTGTAAATGCACAAACAGTAATTTCTCCGCATTGCAAGGTGCAATTCTGAAATTTTTTGCTTTTTCCTGCTCCTCTTAGCATGATAAAGAAGATTCAAAGAGAGTGAGATGCCAGCTCCTTTCATTCAGTCAGTAGCTTCAATCATTTCTGGACGTTTTTCAATGGCAAAAATCAATGAATATTGTAAATGCACAAACAGTAATTTCTCCGCATTGCAAGGTGCAATTCTGAAATTTTTTGCTTTTTCCTGCTCCTTTTAGCATGATAAAGAAGATTCAAAGAGAGTGAGATGCCAGCTCCTTTCATTCAGTCAGTAGCTTCAAACATTTCTGGACGTTTTTCAATGGCAAAA
This sequence comes from Phyllobates terribilis, assembly GCF_046119375.1. Classification (NCBI taxonomy): domain Eukaryota; kingdom Metazoa; phylum Chordata; class Amphibia; order Anura; family Dendrobatidae; genus Phyllobates; species Phyllobates terribilis. Next base: position 55,993 of record NW_027364737.1, read on the forward strand.
ATCAATGAATATTGTAAATGCACAAACAGTAATTTCTCCGCATTGCAAGGTGCAATTCTGAAATTTTTTGCTTTTTCCTGCTCCTCTTAGCATGATAAAGAAGATTCAAAGAGAGTGAGATGCCAGCTCCTTTCATTCAGTCAGTAGCTTCAATCATTTCTGGTATATGAATAACATGATGTTTAACAATGGCAAAAATCAATGAATATTGTAAATGCACAAACAGTAATTTCTCCGCATTGCAAGGTGCAATTCTGAAATTTTTTGCTTTTTCCTGCTCCTCTTAGCATGATAAAGAAGATTCAAAGAGAGTGAGATGCCAGCTCCTTTCATTCAGTCAGTAGCTTCAATCATTTCTGGATGTTTTTCAATGGCAAAAATCAATGAATATTGTAAATGCACAAACAGTAATTTCTCCGCATTGCAAGGTGCAATTCTGAAATTTTTTGCTTTTTCCTGCTCCTCTTAGCATGATAAAGAAGATTCAAAGAGAGTGAGATGCCAGCTCCTTTCATTCAGTCAGTAGCTTCAATCATTTCTGGACGTTTTTCAACGGCAAAAATCAATGAATATTGTAAATGCACAAACAGTAATTTCTCCGCATTGCAAGGTGCAATTCTGAAATTTTTTGCTTTTTCCTGCTCCTCTTAGCATGATAAAGAAGATTCAAAGAGAGTGAGATGCCAGCTCCTTTCATTCAGTCAGTAGCTTCAATCATTTCTGGACGTTTTTCAATGGCAAAAATCAATGAATAATGTAAATGCACAAACAGTAATTTCTCCGCATTGCAAGGTGCAATTCTGAAATTTTTTGCTTTTTCCTGCTCCTCTTAGCATGATAAAGAAGATTCAAACAGAGTGAGATGCCAGCTCCTTTCATTCAGTCAGTAGCTTCAATCATTTCTGGACGTTTTTCAATGGCAAAAATCAATGAATATTGTAAATGCACAAACAGTAATTTCTCCGTATTGCAAGGTGCAATTCTGAAATTTTTCTTTTTCCTGCTCCTCTTAGCATGATAAAGAAGATTCAAAGAGAGTGAGATGCCAGCTCCTTTCATTCAGTCAGTAGCTTCAATCATTTCTGGACGTTTTTCAATGGCAAAAATCAATGAATATTGTAAATGCACAAGCAGTAATTTCTCCGCATTGCAAGGTGCAATTCTGAAATTTTTTGCTTTTTCCTGCTCCTCTTAGCATGATAAAGAAGATTCAAAGAGACTGAGATGCCAGCTCCTTTCATTCAGTCAGTAGCTTCAATCATTTCTGGACGTTTTTCAATGGCAAAAATCAATGAATATTGTAAATGCACAAACAGTAATTTCTCCGCATTGCAAGGTGCAATTCTGAAATTTTTTACTTTTTCCTGCTCCTCTTAGCATGAAAAAGAAGATTCAAAGAGAGTGAGAAGCCAGCTCCTTTCATTCAGTCAGTAGCTTCAATCATTTCTGGTATATGAATAACATGATGTTTTTCAATGGCAAAAATCAATGAATATTGTAAATGCACAAACAGTAATTTCTCCGCATTGCAAGGTGCAATTCTGAAATTTTTTGCTTTTTCCTGCTCCTCTTAGCATGATAAAGAAGATTCAAAGAGAGTGAGATGCCAGCTCCTTTCATTCAGTCAGTAGCTTCAATCATTTCTGGACGTTTTTCAATGGCAAAAATCAATGAATATTGTAAATGCATAAACAGTAATTTCTCCGCATTGCAAGGTGCAATTCTGAAATTTTTTGCTTTTTCCTGCTCCTCTTAGCATGATAAAGAAGATTCAAAGAGAGTGAGATGCCAGCTCCTTTCATTCAGTCAGTAGCTTCAATCATTTCTGGTATATGAATAACATGATGTTTTTCAATGGCAAAAATCAATGAATATTGTAAATGCACAAACAGTAATTTCTCCGCATTGCAAGGTGCAATTCTGAAATTTTTTGCTTTTTCCTGCTCCTCTTAGCATGATAAAGAAGATTCAAAGAGAGTGAGATGCCAGCTCCTTTCATTCAGTCAGTAGCTTCAAACATTTCTGGACGTTTTTCAATGTCAAAAATCAATGAATATTGTAAATGCACAAACAGTAATTTCTCCGCATTGCAAGGTGCAATTCTGAAATTTTTTGCTTTTTCCTGCTCCTCTTAGCATAATAAAGAAGATTCAAAGAGAGTGAGATGCCAGCTCCTTTCATTCAGTCAGTAGCTTCAATCATTTCTGGTATATGAATAACATGATGTTTAACAATGGCAAAAATCAATGAATATTGTAAATGCACAAACAGTAATTTCTCCGCATTGCAAGGTGCAATTCTGAAATTTTTTGCTTTTTCCTGCTCCTCTTAGCATGATAAAGAAGATTCAAAGAGAGTGAGATGCCAGCTCCTTTCATTCAGTCAGTAGCTTCAATCATTTCTGGATGTTTTTCAATGGCAAAAATCAATGAATATTGTAAATGCACAAACAGTAATTTCTCCGCATTGCAAGGTGCAATTCTGAAATTTTTTGCTTTTTCCTGCTCCTCTTAGCATGATAAAGAAGATTCAAAGAGAGTGAGATGCCAGCTCCTTTCATTCAGTCAGTAGCTTCAATCATTTCTGGACGTTTTTCAACGGCAAAAATCAATGAATATTGTAAATGCACAAACAGTAATTTCTCCGCATTGCAAGGTGCAATTCTGAAATTTTTTGCTTTTTCCTGCTCCTCTTAGCATGATAAAGAAGATTCAAAGAGAGTGAGATGCCAGCTCCTTTCATTCAGTCAGTAGCTTCAATCATTTCTGGACGTTTTTCAATGGCAAAAATCAATGAATATTGTAAATGCACAAACAGTAATTTCTCCGCATTGCAAGGTGCAATTCTGAAATTTTTTGCTTTTTCCTGCTCCTCTTAGCATGATAAAGAAGATTCAAAGAGAGTGAGATGCCAGCTCCTTTCATTCAGTCAGTAGCTTCAATCATTTCTGGACGTTTTTCAATGGCAAAAATCAATGAATATTGTAAATGCACAAACAGTAATTTCTCCGTATTGCAAGGTGCAATTCTGAAATTTTTTGCTTTTTCCTGCTCCTCTTAGCATGATAAAGAAGATTCAAAGAGAGTGAGATGCCAGCTCCTTTCATTCAGTCAGTAGCTTCAATCATTTCTGGACGTTTTTCAATGGCAAAAATCAATGAATATTGTAAATGCACAAGCAGTAATTTCTCCGCATTGCAAGGTGCAATTCTGAAATTTTTTGCTTTTTCCTGCTCCTCTTAGCATGATAAAGAAGATTCAAAGAGACTGAGATGCCAGCTCCTTTCATTCAGTCAGTAGCTTCAATCATTTCTGGACGTTTTTCAATGGCAAAAATCAATGAATATTGTAAATGCACAAACAGTAATTTCTCCGCATTGCAAGGTGCAATTCTGAAATTTTTTACTTTTTCCTGCTCCTCTTAGCATGAAAAAGAAGATTCAAAGAGAGTGAGATGCCAGCTCCTTTCATTCAGTCAGTAGCTTCAATCATTTCTGGTATATGAATAACATGATGTTTTTCAATGGCAAAAATCAATGAATATTGTAAATGCACAAACAGTAATTTCTCCGCATTGCAAGGTGCAATTCTGAATTTTTTTGCTTTTTCCTGCTCCTCTTAGCATGATAAAGAAGATTCAAAGAGAGTGAGATGCCAGCTCCTTTCATTCAGTCAGTAGCTTCAATCATTTCTGGACGTTTTTCAATGGCAAAAAATCAATGAATATTGTAAATGCACAAACAGTAATTTCTCCGCATTGCAAGGTGCAATTCTGAAATTTTTTGCTTTTTCCTGCTCCTCTTAGCATGATAAAGAAGATTCAAAGAGAGTGAGATGCCAGCTCCTTTCATTCAGTCAGTAGCTTCAATCATTTCTGCTATATGAATAACATGATGTTTTTCAATGGCAAAAATCAATGAATATTGTAAATGCACAAACAGTAATTTCTCCGCATTGCAAGGTGCAATTCTGAAATTTTTTGCTTTTTCCTGCTCCTCTTAGCATGATAAAGAAGATTCAAAGAGAGTGAGATGCCAGCTCCTTTCATTCAGTCAGTAGCTTCAATCATTTCTGGTATATGAATAACATGATGTTTTTCAATGGCAAAAATCAATGAATATTGTAAATGCACAAACAGTAATTTCTCCGCATTGCAAGGTGCAATTCTGAAATTTTTTGCCTTTTCCTGCTCCTCTTAGCATGATAAAGAAGATTCAAAGAGAGTGAGATGCCAGCTCCTTTCATTCAGTCAGTAGCTTCAATCATTTCTGGACGTTTTTCAATGGCAAAAATCAATGAATATTGTAAATGCACAAACAGTAATTTCTCCGCATTGCAAGGTGCAATTCTGAAATTTTTTGCTTTTTCCTGCTCCTCTTAGCATGATAAAGAAGATTCAAAGAGAGTGAGATGCCAGCTCCTTTCATTCAGTCAGTAGCTTCAAACATTTCTGGTATATGAATAACATGATGTTTTTCAATGGCAAAAATCAATGAATATTGTAAATGCACAAACAGTAATTTCTCCGCATTGCAAGGTGCAATTCTGAAATTTTTTGCTTTTTCCTGCTCCTCTTAGCATGATAAAGAAGATTCAAAGAGAGTGAGATGCCAGCTCCTTTCATTCAGTCAGTAGCTTCAATCATTTCTGGACGTTTTTCAATGGCAAAAATCAATGAATATTGTAAATGCACAAACAGTAATTTCTCCGCATTGCAAGGTGCAATTCTGAAATTTTTTGCTTTTTCCTGCTCCTCTTAGCATGATAAAGAAGATTCAAAGAGAGTGAGATGCCAGCTCCTTTCATTCAGTCAGTAGCTTCAATCATTTCTGGTATATGAATAACATGATGTTTTTCAATGGCAAAAATAAATGAATATTGTAAATGCACAAACAGTAATTTCTCCGCATTGCAAGGTGCAATTCTGAAATTTTTTGCTTTTTCCTGCTCCTCTTAGCATGATAAAGAAGATTCAAAGAGAGTGAGATGCCAGCTCCTTTCATTCAGTCAGTAGCTTCAATCATTTCTGGTATATGAATAACATGATGTTTTTCAATGGCAAAAATCAATGAATATTGTAAATGCACAAACAGTAATTTCTCCGCATTGCAAGGTGCAATTCTGAAATTTTTTGCCTTTTCCTGCTCCTCTTAGCATGATAAAGAAGATTCAAAGAGAGTGAGATGCCAGCTCCTTTCATTCAGTCAGTAGCTTCAATCATTTCTGGATGTTTTTCAATGGCAAAAATCAATGAATATTGTAAATGCACAAACAGTAATTTCTCCGCATTGCAAGGTGCAATTCTGAAATTTTTTGCTTTTTCCTGCTCCTCTTAGCATGATAAAGAAGATTCAAAGAGAGTGAGATGCCAGCTCCTTTCATTCAGTCAGTAGCTTCAATCATTTCTGGACGTTTTTCAATGGCAAAAATCAATGAATATTGTAAATGCACAAACAGTAATTTCTCCGCATTGCAAGGTGCAATTCTGAAATTTTTTGCTTTTTTCTGCTCCTCTTAGCATGATAAAGAAGATTCAAAGAGAGTGAGATGCCAGCTCCTTTCATTCAGTCAGTAGCTTCAATCATTTCTGGTATATGAATAACATGATGTTTTTCAATGGCAAAAATCAATGAATATTGTAAATGCACAAACAGTAATTTCTCCGCATTGCAAGGTGCAATTCTGAATTTTTTTGCTTTTTCCTGCTCCTCTTAGCATGATAAAGAAGATTCAAAGAGAGTGAGATGCCAGCTCCTTTCATTCAGTCAGTAGCTTCAATCATTTCTGGACGTTTTTCAATGGCAAAAATCAATGAATATTGTAAATGCACAAACAGTAATTTCTCCGCATTGCAAGGTGCAATTCTGAAATTTTTTGCTTTTTCCTGCTCCTCTTAGCATGATAAAGAAGATTCAAAGAGAGTGAGATGCCAGCTCCTTTCATTCAGTCAGTAGCTTCAATCATTTCTGGTATATGAATAACATGATGTTTTTCAATGGCAAAAATCAATGAATATTGTAAATGCACAAACAGTAATTTCTCCGCATTGCAAGGTGCAATTCTGAAATTTTTTGCTTTTTCCTGCTCCTCTTAGCATGATAAAGAAGATTCAAAGAGAGTGAGATGCCAGCTCCTTTCATTCAGTCAGTAGCTTCAATCATTTCTGGTATATGAATAACATGATGTTTTTCAATGGCAAAAATCAATGAATATTGTAAATGCACAAACAGTAATTTCTCCGCATTGCAAGGTGCAATTCTGAAATTTTTTGCCTTTTCCTGCTCCTCTTAGCATGATAAAGAAGATTCAAAGAGAGTGAGATGCCAGCTCCTTTCATTCAGTCAGTAGCTTCAATCATTTCTGGACGTTTTTCAATGGCAAAAATCAATGAATATTGTAAATGCACAAACAGTAATTTCTCCGCATTGCAAGGTGCAATTCTGAAATTTTTTGCTTTTTCCTGCTCCTCTTAGCATGATAAAGAAGATTCAAAGAGAGTGAGATGCCAGCTCCTTTCATTCAGTCAGTAGCTTCAAACATTTCTGGTATATGAATAACATGATGTTTTTCAATGGCAAAAATCAATGAATATTGTAAATGCACAAACAGTAATTTCTCCGCATTGCAAGGTGCAATTCTGAAATTTTTTGCTTTTTCCTGCTCCTCTTAGCATGATAAAGAAGATTCAAAGAGAGTGAGATGCCAGCTCCTTTCATTCAGTCAGTAGCTTCAATCATTTCTGGACGTTTTTCAATGGCAAAAATCAATGAATATTGTAAATGCACAAACAGTAATTTCTCCGCATTGCAAGGTGCAATTCTGAAATTTTTTGCTTTTTCCTGCTCCTCTTAGCATGATAAAGAAGATTCAAAGAGAGTGAGATGCCAGCTCCTTTCATTCAGTCAGTAGCTTCAATCATTTCTGGTATATGAATAACATGATGTTTTTCAATGGCAAAAATAAATGAATATTGTAAATGCACAAACAGTAATTTCTCCGCATTGCAAGGTGCAATTCTGAAATTTTTTGCTTTTTCCTGCTCCTCTTAGCATGATAAAGAAGATTCAAAGAGAGTGAGATGCCAGCTCCTTTCATTCAGTCAGTAGCTTCAATCATTTCTGGATGTTTTTCAATGGCAAAAATCAATGAATATTGTAAATGCACAAACAGTAATTTCTCCGCATTGCAAGGTGCAATTCTGAAATTTTTTGCTTTTTCCTGCTCCTCTTAGCATGATAAAGAAGATTCAAAGAGAGTGAGATGCCAGCTCCTTTCATTCAGTCAGTAGCTTCAATCATTTCTGGACGTTTTTCAATGGCAAAAATCAATGAATATTGTAAATGCACAAACAGTAATTTCTCCGCATTGCAAGGTGCAATTCTGAAATTTTTTGCTTTTTTCTGCTCCTCTTAGCATGATAAAGAAGATTCAAAGAGAGTGAGATGCCAGCTCCTTTCATTCAGTCAGTAGCTTCAATCATTTCTGGTATATGAATAACATGATGTTTTTCAATGGCAAAAATCAATGAATATTGTAAATGCACAAACAGTAATTTCTCCGCATTGCAAGGTGCAATTCTGAAATTTTTTGCTTTTTCCTGCTCCTCTTAGCATGATAAAGAAGATTCAAAGAGAGTGAGATGCCAGCTCCTTTCATTCAGTCAGTAGCTTCAATCATTTCTGGACGTTTTTCAATGGCAAAAATCAATGAATATTGTAAATGCACAAACAGCAATTTCTCCGCATTGCAAGGTGCAATTCTGAAATTTTTTGCTTTTTCCTGCTCCTCTTAGCATGATAAAGAAGATTCAAAGAGAGTGAGATGCCAGCTCCTTTCATTCAGTCAGTAGCTTCAATCATTTCTGGTATATGAATAACATGATGTTTTTCAATGGCAAAAATCAATGAATATTGTAAATGCACAAACAGTAATTTCTCCGCATTGCAAGGTGCAATTCTGAAATTTTTTGCTTTTTCCTGCTCCTCTTAGCATGATAAAGAAGATTCAAAGAGAGTGAGATGCCAGCTCCTTTAATTCAGTCAGTAGCTTCAATCATTTCTGGACGTTTTTCAATGGCAAAAATCAATGAATATTGTAAATGCACAAACAGTAATTTCTCCGCATTGCAAGGTGCAATTCTGAAATTTTTTGCTTTTTCCTGCTCCTCTTAGCATGATAAAGAAGATTCAAAGAGAGTGAGATGCCAGCTCCTTTCATTCAGTCAGTAGCTTCAAACATTTCTGGAATATGAATAACATGATGTTTTTCAATGGCAAAAATCAATGAATATTGTAAATGCACAAACAGTAATTTCTCCGCATTGCAAGGTGCAATTCTGAAATTTTTTGCTTTTTCCTGCTCCTCTTAGCATGATAAAGAAGATTCAAAGAGAGTGAGATGCCAGCTCCTTTCATTCAGTCAGTAGCTTCAATCATTTCTGGACGTTTTTCAATGGCAAAAATCAATGAATATTGTAAATGCACAAACAGTAATTTCTCCGCATTGCAAGGTGCAATTCTGAAATTTTTTGCTTTTTCCTGCTCCTCTTAGCATGATAAAGAAGATTCAAAGAGAATGAGATGCCAGCTCCTTTCATTCATTCAGTAGCTTCAATCATTTCTGGACGTTTTTCAACGGCAAAAATCAATGAATATTGTAAATGCACAAACAGTAATTTCTCCGCATTGCAAGGTGCAATTCTGAAATTTTTTGCTTTTTCCTGCTCCTCTTAGCATGATAAAGAAGATTCAAAGAGAGTGAGATGCCAGCTCCTTTCATTCAGTCAGTAGCTTCAATCATTTCTGGACGTTTTTCAATAGCAAAAATCAATGAATATTGTAAATGCACAAACAGTAATTTCTCCGCATTGCAAGGTGCAATTCTGAAATTTTTTGCTTTTTCCTGCTCCTCTTAGCATGATAAAGAAGATTCAAAGAGAGTGAGATGCCAGCTCCTTTAATTCAGTCAGTAGCTTCAATCATTTCTGGACGTTTTTCAATGGCAAAAATCAATGAATATTGTAAATGCACAAACAGTAATTTCTCCGCATTGCAAGGTGCAATTCTGAAATTTTTTGCTTTTTCCTGCTCCTCTTAGCATGATAAAGAAGATTCAAAGAGAGTGAGATGCCAGCTCCTTTCATTCAGTCAGTAGCTTCAAACATTTCTGGAATATGAATAACATGATGTTTTTCAATGGCAAAAATCAATGAATATTGTAAATGCACAAACAGTAATTTCTCCGCATTGCAAGGTGCAATTCTGAAATTTTTTGCTTTTTCCTGCTCCTCTTAGCATGATAAAGAAGATTCAAAGAGAGTGAGATGCCAGCTCCTTTCATTCAGTCAGTAGCTTCAATCATTTCTGGACGTTTTTCAATGGCAAAAATCAATGAATATTGTAAATGCACAAACAGTAATTTCTCCGCATTGCAAGGTGCAATTCTGAAATTTTTTGCTTTTTCCTGCTCCTCTTAGCATGATAAAGAAGATTCAAAGAGAGTGAGATGCCAGCTCCTTTCATTCAGTCAGTAGCTTCAATCATTTCTGGACGTTTTTCAATAGCAAAAATCAATGAATATTGTAAATGCACAAACAGTAATTTCTCCGCATTGCAAGGTGCAATTCTGAAATTTTTTGCTTTTTCCTGCTCCTCTTAGCATGATAAAGAAGATTCAAAGAGAGTGAGATGCCAGCTCCTTTCATTCAGTCAGTAGCTTTAATCATTTCTGGACGTTTTTCAATGGCAAAAATCAATGAATATTGTAAATGCACAAACAGTAATTTCTCCGCATTGCAAGGTGCAATTCTGAAATTTTTTGCTTTTTCCTGCTCCTCTTAGCATGATAAAGAAGACTCAAAGAGAGTGAGATGCCAGCTCCTTTCATTCAGTCAGTAGCTTCAATCATTTCTGGACGTTTTTCAATGGCAAAAATCAATGAATATTGTAAATGCACAAGCAGTAATTTCTCCGCATTGCAAGGTGCAATTCTGAAATTTTTTGCTTTTTCCTGCTCCTCTTAGCATGATAAAGAAGATTCAAAGAGAGTGAGATGCCAGCTCCTTTCATTCAGTCAGTAGCTTCAATCATTTCTGGACGTTTTTCAATGGCAAAAATCAATGAATATTGTAAATGCACAAACAGTAATTTCTCCGCATTGCAAGGTGCAATTCTGAAATGTTTTGCTTTTTCCTGCTCCTCTTAGCATGATAAAGAAGATTCAAAGAGAGTGAGATGCCAGCTCCTTTCATTCAGTCAGTAGCTTCAATCATTTCTGGTATATGAATAACATGATGTTTTTCAATGGCAAAAATCAATGAATATTGTAAATGCACAAACAGTAATTTCTCCGCATTGCAAGGTGCAATTCTGAATTTTTTTGCTTTTTCCTGCTCCTCTTAGCATGATAAAGAAGATTCAAAGAGAGTGAGATGCCAGCTCCTTTCATTCAGTCAGTAGCTTCAATCATTTCTGGACGTTTTTCAATGGCAAAAATCAATGAATATTGTAAATGCACAAACAGTAATTTCTCCGCATTGCAAGGTGCAATTCTGAAATTTTTTGCTTTTTCCTGCTCCTCTTAGCATGATAAAGAAGATTCAAAGAGAGTGAGATGCCAGCTCCTTTCATTCAGTCAGTAGCTTCAATCATTTCTGGATGTTTTTCAATGGCAAAAATCAATGAATATTGTAAATGCACAAACAGTAATTTCTCCACATTGCAAGGTGCAATTCTGAAATTTTTTGCTTTTTCCTGCTCCTCTTAGCATGATAAAGAAGATTCAAAGAGAGTGAGATGCCAGCTCCTTTCATTCAGTCAGTAGCTTCAATCATTTCTGGACGTTTTTCAATGGCAAAAATCAATGAATATTGTAAATGCACAAACAGTAATTTCTCCGCATTGCAAGGTGCAATTCTGAAATTTTTTGCTTTTTCCTGCTCCTCTTAGCATGATAAAGAAGATTCAAAGAGAGTGAGATGCCAGCTCCTTTCATTCAGTCAGTAGCTTCAATCATTTCTGGTATATGAATAACATGATGTTTTTCAATGGCAAAAATCAATGAATATTGTAAATGCACAAACAGTAATTTCTCCGCATTGCAAGGTGCAATTCTGAAATTTTTTGCTTTTTCCTGCTCCTCTTAGCATGATAAAGAAGATTCAAAGAGAGTGAGATGCCAGCTCCTTTCATTCAGTCAGTAGCTTCAATCATTTCTGGACGTTTTTCAATGGCAAAAATCAATGAATATTGTAAATGCACAAACAGTAATTTCTCCGCATTGCAAGGTGCAATTCTGAAATTTTTTGCTTTTTCCTGCTCCTCTTAGCATGATAAAGAAGATTCAAAGAGAGTGAGATGCCAGCTCCTTTCATTCAGTCAGTAGCTTCAAACATTTCTGGTATATGAATAACATGATGTTTTTCAATGGCAAAAATCAATGAATATTGTAAATGCACAAACAGTAATTTCTCCGCATTGCAAGGTGCAATTCTGAAATTTTTTGCTTTTTCCTGCTCCTCTTAGCATGATAAAGAAGATTCAAAGAGAGTGAGATGCCAGCTCCTTTCATTCAGTCAGTAGCTTCAAACATTTCTGGTATATGAATAACATGATGTTTTTCAATGGCAAAAATCAATGAATATTGTAAATGCACAAACAGTAATTTCTCCGCATTGCAAGGTGCAATTCTGAAATTTTTTGCTTTTTCCTGCTCCTCTTAGCATGATAAAGAAGATTCAAAGAGAGTGAGATGCCAGCTCCTTTCATTCAGTCAGTAGCTTCAATCATTTCTGGACGTTTTTCAATGGCAAAAATCAATGAATATTGTAAATGCACAAACAGTAATTTCTCCGCATTGCAAGGTGCAATTCTGAAATTTTTTGCTTTTTCCTGCTCCTCTTAGCATGATAAAGAAGATTCAAAGAGAGTGAGATGCCAGCTCCTTTCATTCAGTCAGTAGCTTCAATCATTTCTGGACGTTTTTCAATGGCAAAAATCAATGAATATTGTAAATGTACAAACAGTAATTTCTCCGCATTGCAAGGTGCAATTCTGAAATTTTTTGCTTTTTCCTGCTCCTCTTAGTATGATAAAGAAGATTCAAAGAGAGTGAGATGCCAGCTCCTTTCATTCAGTCAGTAGCTTCAAACATTTCTGGTATATGAATAACATGATGTTTTTCAATGGCAAAAATCAATGAATATTGTAAATGCACAAACAGTAATTTCTCCGCATTGCAAGGTGCAATTCTGAAATTTTTTGCTTTTTCCTGCTCCTCTTAGCATGATAAAGAAGATTCAAAGAGAGTGAGATGCCAGCTCCTTTCATTCAGTCAGTAGCTTCAATCATTTCTGGTATATGAATAACATGATGTTTTTCAATGGCAAAAATTAATGAATATTGTAAATGCACAAACAGTAATTTCTCCGCATTGCAAGGTGCAATTCTGAAATTTTTTGCTTTTTCCTGCTCCTCTTAGCATGATAAAGAAGATTCAAAGAGAGTGAGATGCCAGCTCCTTTCATTCAGTCAGTAGCTTCAATCATTTCTGGACGTTTTTCAATGGCAAAAATCAATGAATATTGTAAATGCACAAACAGTAATTTCTCCGCATTGAAGGTGCAATTCTGAAATTTTTTGCTTTTTCCTGCTCCTCTTAGCATGATAAAGAAGATTCAAAGAGAGTGAGATGCCAGCTCCTTTCATTCAGTCAGTAGCTTCAAACATTTCTGGTATATGAATAACATGATGTTTTTCAATGGCAAAAATCAATGAATATTGTAAATGCACAAACAGTAATTTCTCCGCATTGCAAGGTGCAATTCTGAAATTTTTTGCTTTTTCCTGCTCCTCTTAGCATGATAAAGAAGATTCAAAGAGAGTGAGATGAGAGCTCCTTTCATTCAGTCAGTAGCTTCAATCATTTCTGGACGTTTTTCAATGGCAAAAATCAATGAATATTGTAAATGCACAAACAGTAATTTCTCCGCATTGCAAGGTGCAATTCTGAAATGTTTTGCTTTTTCCTGCTCCTCTTAGCATGATAAAGAAGATTCAAAGAGAGTGAGATGCCAGCTCCTTTCATTCAGTCAGTAGCTTCAATCATTTCTGGACGTTTTTCAATGGCAAAAATCAATGAATATTGTAAATGCACAAACAGTAATTTCTCCGCATTGCAAGGTGCAATTCTGAAATTTTTTGCTTTTTCCTGCTCCTCTTAGCATGATAAAGAAGATTCAAAGAGAGTGAGATGCCAGCTCCTTTCATTCAGTCAGTAGCTTCAATCATTTCTGGTATATGAATAACATGATGTTTTTCAATGGCAAAAATCAATGAATATTGTAAATGCACAAACAGTAATTTCTCCGCATTGCAAGGTGCAATTCTGAAATTTTTTGCTTTTTCCTGCTCCTCTTAGCATGATAAAGAAGATTCAAAGAGAGTGAGATGCCAGCTCCTTTCATTCAGTCAGTAGCTTCAATCATTTCTGGACGTTTTTCAATGGCAAAAATCAATGAATATTGTAAATGCACAAACAGTAATTTCTCCGCATTGCAAGGTGCAATTCTGAAATTTTTTGCTTTTTCCTGCTCCTCTTAGCATGGTAAAGAAGACTCAAAGAGAGTGAGATGCCAGCTCCTTTCATTCAGTCAGTAGCTTCAATCATTTCTGGACGTTTTTCAACGGCAAAAATCAATGAATATTGTAGATGCACAAACAGTAATTTCTCCGCATTGCAAGGTGCAATTCTGAAATTTTTTGCTTTTTCCTGCTCCTCTTAGCATGATAAAGAAGACTCAAAGAGAGTGAGATGCCAGCTCCTTTCATTCAGTCAGTAGCTTCAATCATTTCTGGACGTTTTTCAATGGCAAAAATCAATGAATATTGTAAATGCACAAGCAGTAATTTCTCCGCATTGCAAGGTGCAATTCTGAAATTTTTTGCTTTTTCCTGCTCCTCTTAGCATGATAAAGAAGATTCAAAGAGAGTGAGATGCCAGCTCCTTTCATTCAGTCAGTAGCTTCAATCATTTCTGGACGTTTTTCAATGGCAAAAATCAATGAATATTGTAAATGCACAAACAGTAATTTCTCCGCATTGCAAGGTGCAATTCTGAAATGTTTTGCTTTTTCCTGCTCCTCTTAGCATGATAAAGAAGATTCAAAGAGAGTGAGATGCCAGCTCCTTTCATTCAGTCAGTAGCTTCAATCATTTCTGGTATATGAATAACATGATGTTTTTCAATGGCAAAAATCAATGAATATTGTAAATGCACAAACAGTAATTTCTCCGCATTGCAAGGTGCAATTCTGAATTTTTTTGCTTTTTCCTGCTCCTCTTAGCATGATAAAGAAGATTCAAAGAGAGTGAGATGCCAGCTCCTTTCATTCAGTCAGTAGCTTCAATCATTTCTGGACGTTTTTCAATGGCAAAAATCAATGAATATTGTAAATGCACAAACAGTAATTTCTCCGCATTGCAAGGTGCAATTCTGAAATTTTTTGCTTTTTCCTGCTCCTCTTAGCATGATAAAGAAGATTCAAAGAGAGTGAGATGCCAGCTCCTTTCATTCAGTCAGTAGCTTCAATCATTTCTGGATGTTTTTCAATGGCAAAAATCAATGAATATTGTAAATGCACAAACAGTAATTTCTCCACATTGCAAGGTGCAATTCTGAAATTTTTTGCTTTTTCCTGCTCCTCTTAGCATGATAAAGAAGATTCAAAGAGAGTGAGATGCCAGCTCCTTTCATTCAGTCAGTAGCTTCAATCATTTCTGGACGTTTTTCAATGGCAAAAATCAATGAATATTGTAAATGCACAAACAGTAATTTCTCCGCATTGCAAGGTGCAATTCTGAAATTTTTTGCTTTTTCCTGCTCCTCTTAGCATGATAAAGAAGATTCAAAGAGAGTGAGATGCCAGCTCCTTTCATTCAGTCAGTAGCTTCAATCATTTCTGGTATATGAATAACATGATGTTTTTCAATGGCAAAAATCAATGAATATTGTAAATGCACAAACAGTAATTTCTCCGCATTGCAAGGTGCAATTCTGAAATTTTTTGCTTTTTCCTGCTCCTCTTAGCATGATAAAGAAGATTCAAAGAGAGTGAGATGCCAGCTCCTTTCATTCAGTCAGTAGCTTCAATCATTTCTGGACGTTTTTCAATGGCAAAAATCAATGAATATTGTAAATGCACAAACAGTAATTTCTCCGCATTGCAAGGTGCAATTCTGAAATTTTTTGCTTTTTCCTGCTCCTCTTAGCATGATAAAGAAGATTCAAAGAGAGTGAGATGCCAGCTCCTTTCATTCAGTCAGTAGCTTCAAACATTTCTGGTATATGAATAACATGATGTTTTTCAATGGCAAAAATCAATGAATATTGTAAATGCACAAACAGTAATTTCTCCGCATTGCAAGGTGCAATTCTGAAATTTTTTGCTTTTTCCTGCTCCTCTTAGCATGATAAAGAAGATTCAAAGAGAGTGAGATGCCAGCTCCTTTCATTCAGTCAGTAGCTTCAAACATTTCTGGTATATGAATAACATGATGTTTTTCAATGGCAAAAATCAATGAATATTGTAAATGCACAAACAGTAATTTCTCCGCATTGCAAGGTGCAATTCTGAAATTTTTTGCTTTTTCCTGCTCCTCTTAGCATGATAAAGAAGATTCAAAGAGAGTGAGATGCCAGCTCCTTTCATTCAGTCAGTAGCTTCAATCATTTCTGGACGTTTTTCAATGGCAAAAATCAATGAATATTGTAAATGCACAAACAGTAATTTCTCCGCATTGCAAGGTGCAATTCTGAAATTTTTTGCTTTTTCCTGCTCCTCTTAGCATGATAAAGAAGATTCAAAGAGAGTGAGATGCCAGCTCCTTTCATTCAGTCAGTAGCTTCAATCATTTCTGGACGTTTTTCAATGGCAAAAATCAATGAATATTGTAAATGTACAAACAGTAATTTCTCCGCATTGCAAGGTGCAATTCTGAAATTTTTTGCTTTTTCCTGCTCCTCTTAGTATGATAAAGAAGATTCAAAGAGAGTGAGATGCCAGCTCCTTTCATTCAGTCAGTAGCTTCAAACATTTCTGGTATATGAATAACATGATGTTTTTCAATGGCAAAAATCAATGAATATTGTAAATGCACAAACAGTAATTTCTCCGCATTGCAAGGTGCAATTCTGAAATTTTTTGCTTTTTCCTGCTCCTCTTAGCATGATAAAGAAGATTCAAAGAGAGTGAGATGCCAGCTCCTTTCATTCAGTCAGTAGCTTCAATCATTTCTGGTATATGAATAACATGATGTTTTTCAATGGCAAAAATTAATGAATATTGTAAATGCACAAACAGTAATTTCTCCGCATTGCAAGGTGCAATTCTGAAATTTTTTGCTTTTTCCTGCTCCTCTTAGCATGATAAAGAAGATTCAAAGAGAGTGAGATGCCAGCTCCTTTCATTCAGTCAGTAGCTTCAATCATTTCTGGACGTTTTTCAATGGCAAAAATCAATGAATATTGTAAATGCACAAACAGTAATTTCTCCGCATTGAAGGTGCAATTCTGAAATTTTTTGCTTTTTCCTGCTCCTCTTAGCATGATAAAGAAGATTCAAAGAGAGTGAGATGCCAGCTCCTTTCATTCAGTCAGTAGCTTCAAACATTTCTGGTATATGAATAACATGATGTTTTTCAATGGCAAAAATCAATGAATATTGTAAATGCACAAACAGTAATTTCTCCGCATTGCAAGGTGCAATTCTGAAATTTTTTGCTTTTTCCTGCTCCTCTTAGCATGATAAAGAAGATTCAAAGAGAGTGAGATGAGAGCTCCTTTCATTCAGTCAGTAGCTTCAATCATTTCTGGACGTTTTTCAATGGCAAAAATCAATGAATATTGTAAATGCACAAACAGTAATTTCTCCGCATTGCAAGGTGCAATTCTGAAATGTTTTGCTTTTTCCTGCTCCTCTTAGCATGATAAAGAAGATTCAAAGAGAGTGAGATGCCAGCTCCTTTCATTCAGTCAGTAGCTTCAATCATTTCTGGACGTTTTTCAATGGCAAAAATCAATGAATATTGTAAATGCACAAACAGTAATTTCTCCGCATTGCAAGGTGCAATTCTGAAATTTTTTGCTTTTTCCTGCTCCTCTTAGCATGATAAAGAAGATTCAAAGAGAGTGAGATGCCAGCTCCTTTCATTCAGTCAGTAGCTTCAATCATTTCTGGTATATGAATAACATGATGTTTTTCAATGGCAAAAATCAATGAATATTGTAAATGCACAAACAGTAATTTCTCCGCATTGCAAGGTGCAATTCTGAAATTTTTTGCTTTTTCCTGCTCCTCTTAGCATGATAAAGAAGATTCAAAGAGAGTGAGATGCCAGCTCCTTTCATTCAGTCAGTAGCTTCAATCATTTCTGGACGTTTTTCAATGGCAAAAATCAATGAATATTGTAAATGCACAAACAGTAATTTCTCCGCATTGCAAGGTGCAATTCTGAAATTTTTTGCTTTTTCCTGCTCCTCTTAGCATGGTAAAGAAGACTCAAAGAGAGTGAGATGCCAGCTCCTTTCATTCAGTCAGTAGCTTCAATCATTTCTGGACGTTTTTCAACGGCAAAAATCAATGAATATTGTAGATGCACAAACAGTAATTTCTCCGCATTGCAAGGTGCAATTCTGAAATTTTTTGCTTTTTCCTGCTCCTCTTAGCATGATAAAGAAGATTCAAAGAGACTGAGATGCCAGCTCCTTTCATTCAGTCAGTAGCTTCAATCATTTCTGGACGTTTTTCAATGGCAAAAATCAATGAATATTGTAAATGCACAAACAGTAATTTCTCCGCATTGCAAGGTGCAATTCTGAAATTTTTTGCTTTTTCCTGCTCCTCTTAGCATGATAAAGAAGATTCAAAGAGAGTGAGATGCCAGCTCCTTTCATTCAGTCAGTAGCTTCTATCATTTCTGGATGTTTTTCAATGGCAAAAATCAATGAATATTGTAAATGCACAAACAGTAATTTCTCCGCATTGCAAGGTGCAATTCTGAAATTTTTTGCTTTTTCCTGCTCCTCTTAGCATGATAAAGAAGATTCAAAGAGAGTGAGATGCCAGCTCCTTTCATTCAGTCAGTAGCTTCAATCATTTCTGGACGTTTTTCAATGGCAAAAATCAATGAATATTGTAAATGCACAAACAGTAATTTCTCCGCATTGCAAGGTGCAATTCTGAAATTTTTTGCTTTTTCCTGCTCCTCTTAGCATGATAAAGAAGATTCAAAGAGAGTGAGATGCCAGCTCCTTTCATTCAGTCAGTAGCATCAAACATTTCTGGTATATGAATAACATGATGTTTTTCAATGGCAAAAATCAATGAATATTGTAAATGCACAAACAGTAATTTCTTCGCATTGCAAGGTGCAATTCTGAAATTTTTTGCTTTTTCCTGCTCCTCTTAGCATGATAAAGAAGATTCAAAGAGAGTGAGATGCCAGCTCCTTTCATTCAGTCAGTAGCTTCAAACATTTCTGGTATATGAATAACATGATGTTTTTCAATGGCGGCAAAAATCAATGAATATTGTAAATGCACAAACAGTAATTTCTCCGCATTGCAAGGTGCAATTCTGAAATTTTTTGCTTTTTCCTGCTCCTCTTAGCATGATAAAGAAGATTCAAAGAGAGTGAGATGCCAGCTCCTTTCATTCAGTCCGTAGCTTCAATCATTTCTGGACGTTTTTCAATGGCAAAAATCAATGAATATTGTAAATGCACAAACAGTAATTTCTCCGCATTGCAAGGTGCAATTCTGAAATTTTTTGCTTTTTCCTGCTCCTCTTAGTATGATAAAGAAGATTCAAAGAGAGTGAGATGCCAGCTCCTTTCATTCAGTCAGTAGCTTCAAACATTTCTGGTATATGAATAACATGATGTTTTTCAATGGCAAAAATCAATGAATATTGTAAATGCACAAACAGTAATTTCTCCGCATTGCAAGGTGCAATTCTGAAATTTTTTGCTTTTTCCTGCTCCTCTTAGCATGATAAAGAAGATTCAAAGAGAGTGAGATGCCAGCTCCTTTCATTCAGTCAGTAGCTTCAATCATTTCTGGTATATGAATAACATGATGTTTTTCAATGGCAAAAATTAATGAATATTGTAAATGCACAAACAGTAATTTCTCCGCATTGCAAGGTGCAATTCTGAAATTTTTTGCTTTTTCCTGCTCCTCTTAGCATGATAAAGAAGATTCAAAGAGAGTGAGATGCCAGCTCCTTTCATTCAGTCAGTAGCTTCAATCATTTCTGGACGTTTTTCAATGGCAAAAATCAATGAATATTGTAAATGCACAAACAGTAATTTCTCCGCATTGAAGGTGCAATTCTGAAATTTTTTGCTTTTTCCTGCTCCTCTTAGTATGATAAAGAAGATTCAAAGAGAGTGAGATGCCAGCTCCTTTCATTCAGTCAGTAGCTTCAAACATTTCTGGTATATGAATAACATGATGTTTTTCAATGGCAAAAATCAATGAATATTGTAAATGCACAAACAGTAATTTCTCCGCATTGCAAGGTGCAATTCTGAAATTTTTTGCTTTTTCCTGCTCCTCTTAGCATGATAAAGAAGATTCAAAGAGAGTGAGATGCCAGCTCCTTTCATTCAGTCAGTAGCTTCAATCATTTCTGGACGTTTTTCAATGGCAAAAATCAATGAATATTGTAAATGCACAAACAGTAATTTCTCCGCATTGCAAGGTGCAATTCTGAAATTTTTTGCTTTTTCCTGCTCCTCTTAGTATGATAAAGAAGATTCAAAGAGAGTGAGATGCCAGCTCCTTTCATTCAGTCAGTAGCTTCAAACATTTCTGGTATATGAATAACATGATGTTTTTCAATGGCAAAAATCAATGAATATTGTAAATGCACAAACAGTAATTTCTCCGCATTGCAAGGTGCAATTCTGAAATTTTTTGCTTTTTCCTGCTCCTCTTAGCATGATAAAGAAGATTCAAAGAGAGTGAGATGCCAGCTCCTTTCATTCAGTCAGTAGCTTCAATCATTTCTGGTATATGAATAACATGATGTTTTTCAATGGCAAAAATTAATGAATATTGTAAATGCACAAACAGTAATTTCTCCGCATTGCAAGGTGCAATTCTGAAATTTTTTGCTTTTTCCTGCTCCTCTTAGCATGATAAAGAAGATTCAAAGAGAGTGAGATGCCAGCTCCTTTCATTCAGTCAGTAGCTTCAATCATTTCTGGACGTTTTTCAATGGCAAAAATCAATGAATATTGTAAATGCACAAACAGTAATTTCTCTGCATTGAAGGTGCAATTCTGAAATTTTTTGCTTTTTCCTGCTCCTCTTAGCATGATAAAGAAGATTCAAAGAGAGTGAGATGCCAGCTCCTTTCATTCAGTCAGTAGCTTCAAACATTTCTGGTATATGAATAACATGATGTTTTTCAATGGCAAAAATCAATGAATATTGTAAATGCACAAACAGTAATTTCTCCGCATTGCAAGGTGCAATTCTGAAATTTTTTGCTTTTTCCTGCTCCTCTTAGCATGATAAAGAAGATTCAAAGAGAGTGAGATGAGAGCTCCTTTCATTCAGTCAGTAGCTTCAATCATTTCTGGACGTTTTTCAATGGCAAAACTCAATGAATATTGTAAATGCACAAACAGTAATTTCTCCGCATTGCAAGGTGCAATTCTGAAATTTTTTGCTTTTTCCTGCTCCTCTTAGCATGATAAAGAAGATTCAAAGAGAGTGAGATGCCAGCTCCTTTCATTCAGTCAGTAGCTTCAATCATTTCTGGACGTTTTTCAATGGCAAAAATCAATGAATATTGTAAATGCACAAACAGTAATTTCTCCGCATTGCAAGGTGCAATTCTGAAATTTTTTGCTTTTTCCTGCTCCTCTTAGCATGATAAAGAAGATTCAAAGAGAGTGAGATGCCAGCTCCTTTCATTCAGTCAGTAGCTTCAATCATTTCTGGTATATGAATAACATGATGTTTTTCAATGGCAAAAATCAATGAATATTGTAAATGCACAAACAGTAATTTCTCCGCATTGCAAGGTGCAATTCTGAAATTTTTTGCTTTTTCCTGCTCCTCTTAGCATGATAAAGAAGATTCAAAGAGAGTGAGATGCCAGCTCCTTTCATTCAGTCAGTAGCTTCAATCATTTCTGGACGTTTTTCAATGGCAAAAATCAATGAATATTGTAAATGCACAAACAGTAATTTCTCCGCATTGCAAGGTGCAATTCTGAAATTTTTTGCTTTTTCCTGCTCCTCTTAGCATGGTAAAGAAGACTCAAAGAGAGTGAGATGCCAGCTCCTTTCATTCAGTCAGTAGCTTCAATCATTTCTGGACGTTGTTCAACGGCAAAAATCAATGAATATTGTAGATGCACAAACAGTAATTTCTCCGCATTGCAAGGTGCAATTCTGAAATTTTTTGCTTTTTCCTGCTCCTCTTAGCATGATAAAGAAGATTCAAAGAGAGTGAGATGCCAGCTCCTTTCATTCAGTCAGTAGCTTCAATCATTTCTGGATGTTTTTCAATGGCAAAAATCAATGAATATTGTAAATGCACAAACAGTAATTTCTCCGCATTGCAAGGTGCAATTCTGAAATTTTTTGCTTTTTCCTGCTCCTCTTAGCATGATAAAGAAGATTCAAAGAGAGTGAGATGCCAGCTCCTTTCATTCAGTCAGTAGCTTCAATCATTTCTGGACGTTTTTCAATGGCAAAAATCAATGAATATTGTAAATGCACAAACAGTAATTTCTCCGCATTGCAAGGTGCAATTCTGAAATTTTTTGCTTTTTCCTGCTCCTCTTAGCATGATAGAGAAGATTCAAAGAGAGTGAGATGCCAGCTCCTTTCATTCAGTCAGTAGCATCAAACATTTCTGGTATATGAATAACATGATGTTTTTCAATGGCAAAAATCAATGAATATTGTAAATGCACAAACAGTAATTTCTTCGCATTGCAAGGTGCAATTCTGAAATTTTTTGCTTTTTCCTGCTCCTCTTAGCATGATAAAGAAGATTCAAAGAGAGTGACATGCCAGCTCCTTTCATTCAGTCAGTAGCTTCAAACATTTCTGGTATATGAATAACATGATGTTTTTCAATGGTGGCAAAAATCAATGAATATTGTAAATGCACAAACAGTAATTTCTCCGCATTGCAAGGTGCAATTCTGAAATTTTTTGCTTTTTCCTGCTCCTCTTAGCATGATAAAGAAGATTCAAAGAGAGTGAGATGCCAGCTCCTTTCATTCAGTCAGTAGCTTCAATCATTTCTGGACGTTTTTCAATGGCAAAAATCAATGAATATTGTAAATGCACAAACAGTAATTTCTCCGCATTGCAAGGTGCAATTCTGAAATTTTTTGCTTTTTCCTGCTCCTCTTAGCATGATAAAGAAGATTCAAAGAGAGTGAGATGCCAGCTCCTTTCATTCAGTCAGTAGCTTCAATCATTTCTGGACGTTTTTCAATGGCAAAAATCAATGAATATTGTAAATGCACAAACAGTAATTTCTCCGCATTGCAAGGTGCAATTCTGAAATTTTTTGCTTTTTCCTGCTCCTCTTAGTATGATAAAGAAGATTCAAAGAGAGTGAGATGCCAGCTCCTTTCATTCAGTCAGTAGCTTCAAACATTTCTGGTATATGAATAACATGATGTTTTTCAATGGCAAAAATCAATGAATATTGTAAATGCACAAACAGTAATTTCTCCGCATTGCAAGGTGCAATTCTGAAATTTTTTGCTTTTTCCTGCTCCTCTTAGCATGATAAAGAAGATTCAAAGAGAGTGAGATGCCAGCTCCTTTCATTCAGTCAGTAGCTTCAATCATTTCTGGTATATGAATAACATGATGTTTTTCAATGGCAAAAATTAATGAATATTGTAAATGCACAAACAGTAATTTCTCCGCATTGCAAGGTGCAATTCTGAAATTTTTTGCTTTTTCCTGCTCCTCTTAGCATGATAAAGAAGATTCAAAGAGAGTGAGATGCCAGCTCCTTTCATTCAGTCAGTAGCTTCAATCATTTCTGGACGTTTTTCAATGGCAAAAATCAATGAATATTGTAAATGCACAAACAGTAATTTCTCCGCATTGAAGGTGCAATTCTGAAATTTTTTGCTTTTTCCTGCTCCTCTTAGTATGATAAAGAAGATTCAAAGAGAGTGAGATGCCAGCTCCTTTCATTCAGTCAGTAGCTTCAAACATTTCTGGTATATGAATAACATGATGTTTTTCAATGGCAAAAATCAATGAATATTGTAAATGCACAAACAGTAATTTCTCCGCATTGCAAGGTGCAATTCTGAAATTTTTTGCTTTTTCCTGCTCCTCTTAGCATGATAAAGAAGATTCAAAGAGAGTGAGATGCCAGCTCCTTTCATTCAGTCAGTAGCTTCAATCATTTCTGGACGTTTTTCAATGGCAAAAATCAATGAATATTGTAAATGCACAAACAGTAATTTCTCCGCATTGCAAGGTGCAATTCTGAAATTTTTTGCTTTTTCCTGCTCCTCTTAGTATGATAAAGAAGATTCAAAGAGAGTGAGATGCCAGCTCCTTTCATTCAGTCAGTAGCTTCAAACATTTCTGGTCTATGAATAACATGATGTTTTTCAATGGCAAAAATCAATGAATATTGTAAATGCACAAACAGTAATTTCTCCGCATTGCAAGGTGCAATTCTGAAATTTTTTGCTTTTTCCTGCTCCTCTTAGCATGATAAAGAAGATTCAAAGAGATTGAGATGCCAGCTCCTTTCATTCAGTCAGTAGCTTCAATCATTTCTGGTATATGAATAACATGATGTTTTTCAATGGCAAAAATTAATGAATATTGTAAATGCACAAACAGTAATTTCTCCGCATTGCAAGGTGCAATTCTGAAATTTTTTGCTTTTTCCTGCTCCTCTTAGCATGATAAAGAAGATTCAAAGAGAGTGAGATGCCAGCTCCTTTCATTCAGTCAGTAGCTTCAATCATTTCTGGACGTTTTTCAATGGCAAAAATCAATGAATATTGTAAATGCACAAACAGTAATTTCTCCGCATTGCAAGGTGCAATTCTGAAATTTTTTGCTTTTTCCTGCTCCTCTTAGCATGGTAAAGAAGACTCAAAGAGAGTGAGATGCCAGCTCCTTTCATTCAGTCAGTAGCTTCAATCATTTCTGGACGTTTTTCAACGGCAAAAATCAATGAATATTGTAGATGCACAAACAGTAATTTCTCCGCATTGCAAGGTGCAATTCTGAAATTTTTTGCTTTTTCCTGCTCCTCTTAGCATGATAAAGAAGATTCAAAGAGACTGAGATGCCAGCTCCTTTCATTCAGTCAGTAGCTTCAATCATTTCTGGACGTTTTTCAATGGCAAAAATCAATGAATATTGTAAATGCACAAACAGTAATTTCTCCGCATTGCAAGGTGCAATTCTGAAATTTTTTGCTTTTTCCTGCTCCTCTTAGCATGATAAAGAAGATTCAAAGAGAGTGAGATGCCAGCTCCTTTCATTCAGTCAGTAGCTTCAATCATTTCTGGATGTTTTTCAATGGCAAAAATCAATGAATATTGTAAATGCACAAACAGTAATTTCTCCGCATTGCAAGGTGCAATTCTGAAATTTTTTGCTTTTTCCTGCTCCTCTTAGCATGATAAAGAAGATTCAAAGAGAGTGAGATGCCAGCTCCTTTCATTCAGTCAGTAGCTTCAATCATTTCTGGACGTTTTTCAATGGCAAAAATCAATGAATATTGTAAATGCACAAACAGTAATTTCTCCGCATTGCAAGGTGCAATTCTGAAATTTTTTGCTTTTTCCTGCTCCTCTTAGCATGATAGAGAAGATTCAAAGAGAGTGAGATGCCAGCTCCTTTCATTCAGTCAGTAGCATCAAACATTTCTGGTATATGAATAACATGATGTTTTTCAATGGCAAAAATCAATGAATATTGTAAATGCACAAACAGTAATTTCTTCGCATTGCAAGGTGCAATTCTGAAATTTTTTGCTTTTTCCTGCTCCTCTTAGCATGATAAAGAAGATTCAAAGAGAGTGAGATGCCAGCTCCTTTCATTCAGTCAGTAGCTTCAAACATTTCTGGTATATGAATAACATGATGTTTTTCAATGGTGGCAAAAATCAATGAATATTGTAAATGCACAAACAGTAATTTCTCCGCATTGCAAGGTGCAATTCTGAAATTTTTTGCTTTTTCCTGCTCCTCTTAGCATGATAAAGAAGATTCAAAGAGAGTGAGATGCCAGCTCCTTTCATTCAGTCAGTAGCTTCAATCATTTCTGGACGTTTTTCAATGGCAAAAATCAATGAATATTGTAAATGCACAAACAGTAATTTCTCCGCATTGCAAGGTGCAATTCTGAAATTTTTTGCTTTTTCCTGCTCCTCTTAGCATGATAAAGAAGATTCAAAGAGAGTGAGATGCCAGCTCCTTTCATTCAGTCAGTAGCTTCAATCATTTCTGGACGTTTTTCAATGGCAAAAATCAATGAATATTGTAAATGCACAAACAGTAATTTCTCCGCATTGCAAGGTGCAATTCTGAAATTTTTTGCTTTTTCCTGCTCCTCTTAGTATGATAAAGAAGATTCAAAGAGAGTGAGATGCCAGCTCCTTTCATTCAGTCAGTAGCTTCAAACATTTCTGGTATATGAATAACATGATGTTTTTCAATGGCAAAAATCAATGAATATTGTAAATGCACAAACAGTAATTTCTCCGCATTGCAAGGTGCAATTCTGAAATTTTTTGCTTTTTCCTGCTCCTCTTAGCATGATAAAGAAGATTCAAAGAGAGTGAGATGCCAGCTCCTTTCATTCAGTCAGTAGCTTCAATCATTTCTGGTATATGAATAACATGATGTTTTTCAATGGCAAAAATTAATGAATATTGTAAATGCACAAACAGTAATTTCTCCGCATTGCAAGGTGCAATTCTGAAATTTTTTGCTTATTCCTGCTCCTCTTAGCATGATAAAGAAGATTCAAAGAGAGTGAGATGCCAGCTCCTTTCATTCAGTCAGTAGCTTCAATCATTTCTGGACGTTTTTCAATGGCAAAAATCAATGAATATTGTAAATGCACAAACAGTAATTTCTCCGCATTGAAGGTGCAATTCTGAAATTTTTTGCTTTTTCCTGCTCCTCTTAGTATGATAAAAAAGATTCAAAGAGAGTGAGATGCCAGCTCCTTTCATTCAGTCAGTAGCTTCAAACATTTCTGGTATATGAATAACATGATGTTTTTCAATGGCAAAAATCAATGAATATTGTAAATGCACAAACAGTAATTTCTCCGCATTGCAAGGTGCAATTCTGAAATTTTTTGCTTTTTCCTGCTCCTCTTAGCATGATAAAGAAGATTCAAAGAGAGTGAGATGCCAGCTCCTTTCATTCAGTCAGTAGCTTCAATCATTTCTGGACGTTTTTCAATGGCAAAAATCAATGAATATTGTAAATGCACAAACAGTAATTTCTCCGCATTGCAAGGTGCAATTCTGAAATTTTTTGCTTTTTCCTGCTCCTCTTAGTATGATAAAGAAGATTCAAAGAGAGTGAGATGCCAGCTCCTTTCATTCAGTCAGTAGCTTCAAACATTTCTGGTATATGAATAACATGATGTTTTTCAATGGCAAAAATCAATGAATATTGTAAATGCACAAACAGTAATTTCTCCGCATTGCAAGGTGCAATTCTGAAATTTTTTGCTTTTTCCTGCTCCTCTTAGCATGATAAAGAAGATTCAAAGAGAGTGAGATGCCAGCTCCTTTCATTCAGTCAGTAGCTTCAATCATTTCTGGTATATGAATAACATGATGTTTTTCAATGGCAAAAATTAATGAATATTGTAAATGCACAAACAGTAATTTCTCCGCATTGCAAGGTGCAATTCTGAAATTTTTTGCTTTTTCCTGCTCCTCTTAGCATGATAAAGAAGATTCAAAGAGAGTGAGATGCCAGCTCCTTTCATTCAGTCAGTAGCTTCAATCATTTCTGGACGTTTTTCAATGGCAAAAATCAATGAATATTGTAAATGCACAAACAGTAATTTCTCCGCATTGAAGGTGCAATTCTGAAATTTTTTGCTTTTTCCTGCTCCTCTTAGCATGATAAAGAAGATTCAAAAGAGTGAGATGCCAGCTCCTTTCATTCAGTCAGTAGCTTCAAACATTTCTGGTATATGAATAACATGATGTTTTTCAATGGCAAAAATCAATGAATATTGTAAATGCACAAACAGTAATTTCTCCGCATTGCAAGGTGCAATTCTGAAATTTTTTGCTTTTTCCTGCTCCTCTTAGCATGATAAAGAAGATTCAAAGAGATTGAGATGAGAGCTCCTTTCATTCAGTCAGTAGCTTCAATCATTTCTGGACGTTTTTCAATGGCAAAAATCAATGAATATTGTAAATGCACAAACAGTAATTTCTCCGCATTGCAAGGTGCAATTCTGAAATTTTTTGCTTTTTCCTGCTCCTCTTAGCATGATAAAGAAGATTCAAAGAGAGTGAGATGCCAGCTCCTTTCATTCAGTCAGTAGCTTCAATCATTTCTGGACGTTTTTCAATGGCAAAAATCAATGAATATTGTAAATGCACAAACAGTAATTTCTCCGCATTGCAAGGTGCAATTCTGAAATTTTTTGCTTTTTCCTGCTCCTCTTAGCATGATAAAGAAGATTCAAAGAGAGTGATATGCCAGCTCCTTTCATTCAGTCAGTAGCTTCAATCATTTCTGGTATATGAATAACATGATGTTTTTCAATGGCAAAAATCAATGAATATTGTAAATGCACAAACAGTAATTTCTCCGCATTGCAAGGTGCAATTCTGAAATTTTTTGCTTTTTCCTGCTCCTCTTAGCATGATAAAGAAGATTCAAAGAGAGTGAGATGCCAGCTCCTTTCATTCAGTCAGTAGCTTCAATCATTTCTGGACGTTTTTCAATGGCAAAAATCAATGAATATTGTAAATGCACAAACAGTAATTTCTCCGCATTGCAAGGTGCAATTCTGAAATTTTTTGCTTTTTCCTGCTCCTCTTAGCATGGTAAAGAAGACTCAAAGAGAGTGAGATGCAAGCTCCTTTCATTCAGTCAGTAGCTTCAATCATTTCTGGACGTTTTTCAACGGCAAAAATCAATGAATATTGTAGATGCACAAACAGTAATTTCTCCGCATTGCAAGGTGCAATTCTGAAATTTTTTGCTTTTTCCTGCTCCTCTTAGCATGATAAAGAAGATTCAAAGAGACTGAGATGCCAGCTCCTTTCATTCAGTCAGTAGCTTCAATCATTTCTGGACGTTTTTCAATGGCAAAAATCAATGAATATTGTAAATGCACAAACAGTAATTTCTCCGCATTGCAAGGTGCAATTCTGAAATTTTTTGCTTTTTCCTGCTCCTCTTAGCATGATAAAGAAGATTCAAAGAGAGTGAGATGCCAGCTCCTTTCATTCAGTCAGTAGCTTCAATCATTTCTGGATGTTTTTCAATGGCAAAAATCAATGAATATTGTAAATGCACAAACAGTAATTTCTCCGCATTGCAAGGTGCAATTCTGAAATTTTTTGCTTTTTCCTGCTCCTCTTAGCATGATAAAGAAGATTCAAAGAGAGTGAGATGCCAGCTCCTTTCATTCAGTCAGTAGCTTCAATCATTTCTGGACGTTTTTCAATGGCAAAAATCAATGAATATTGTAAATGCACAAACAGTAATTTCTCCGCATTGCAAGGTGCAATTCTGAAATTTTTTGCTTTTTCCTGCTCCTCTTAGCATGATAAAGAAGATTCAAAGAGAGTGAGATGCCAGCTCCTTTCATTCAGTCAGTAGCATCAAACATTTCTGGTATATGAATAACATGATGTTTTTCAATGGCAAAAATCAATGAATATTGTAAATGCACAAACAGTAATTTCTTCGCATTGCAAGGTGCAATTCTGAAATTTTTTGCTTTTTCCTGCTCCTCTTAGCATGATAAAGAAGATTCAAAGAGAGTGAGATGCCAGCTCCTTTCATTCAGTCAGTAGCTTCAAACATTTCTGGTATATGAATAACATGATGTTTTTCAATGGCGGCAAAAATCAATGAATATTGTAAATGCACAAACAGTAATTTCTCCGCATTGCGAGGTGCAATTCTGAAATTTTTTGCTTTTTCCTGCTCCTCTTAGCATGATAAAGAAGATTCAAAGAGAGTGAGATGCCAGCTCCTTTCATTCAGTCAGTAGCTTCAATCATTTCTGGACGTTTTTCAATGGCAAAAATCAATGAATATTGTAAATGCACAAACAGTAATTTCTCCGCATTGCAAGGTGCAATTCTGAAATTTTTTGCTTTTTCCTGCTCCTCTTAGCATGATAAAGAAGATTCAAAGAGAGTGAGATGCCAGCTCCTTTCATTCAGTCAGTAGCTTCAATCATTTCTGGACGTTTTTCAATGGCAAAAATCAATGAATATTGTAAATGCACAAACAGTAATTTCTCCGCATTGCAAGGTGCAATTCTGAAATTTTTTGCTTTTTCCTGCTCCTCTTAGTATGATAAAGAAGATTCAAAGAGAGTGAGATGCCAGCTCCTTTCATTCAGTCAGTAGCTTCAAACATTTCTGGTATATGAATAACATGATGTTTTTCAATGGCAAAAATCAATGAATATTGTAAATGCACAAACAGTAATTTCTCCGCATTGCAAGGTGCAATTCTGAAATTTTTTGCTTTTTCCTGCTCCTCTTAGCATGATAAAGAAGATTCAAAGAGAGTGAGATGCCAGCTCCTTTCATTCAGTCAGTAGCTTCAATCATTTCTGGTATATGAATAACATGATGTTTTTCAATGGCAAAAATTAATGAATATTGTAAATGCACAAACAGTAATTTCTCCGCATTGCAAGGTGCAATTCTGAAATTTTTTGCTTTTTCCTGCTCCTCTTAGCATGATAAAGAAGATTCAAAGAGAGTGAGATGCCAGCTCCTTTCATTCAGTCAGTAGCTTCAATCATTTCTGGACGTTTTTCAATGGCAAAAATCAATGAATATTGTAAATGCACAAACAGTAATTTCTCCGCATTGCAAGGTGCAATTCTGAAATTTTTTGCTTTTTCCTGCTCCTCTTAGCATGATAAAGAAGATTCAAAGAGAGTGAGATGCCAGCTCCTTTCATTCAGTCAGTAGCTTCAATCATTTCTGGATGTTTTTCAATGGCAAAAATCAATGAATATTGTAAATGCACAAACTGTAATTTCTCCGCATTGCAAGGTGCAATTCTGAAATTTTTTTCTTTTTCCTGCTCCTCTTAGCATGATAAAGAAGATTCAAAGAGAGTGAGATGCCAGCTCCTTTCATTCAGTCAGTAGCTTCAATCATTTCTGGACGTTTTTCAATGGCAAAAATCAATGAATATTGTAAATGCACAAACAGTAATTTCTCCGCATTGCAAGGTGCAATTCTGAAATTTTTTGCTTTTTCCTGCTCCTCTTAGCATGATAAAGAAGATTCAAAGAGAGTGAGATGCCAGCTCCTTTCATTCAGTCAGTACCTTCAATCATTTCTGGACGTTTTTCAATGGCAAAAATCAATGAATATTGTAAATGCACAAACAGTAATTTTTCCGCATTGCAAGGTGCAATTCTGAAATTTTTTGCTTTTTCCCGCTCCTCTTAGCATGATAAAGAAGATTCTAAGAGAGTGAGGTGCCAGCTCCTTTCATTCAGTCAGTAGCTTCAAACATTTCTGGTATATGAATAACATGTTTTTCAAAGGCAAAAATCAATGAATATTGTAAATGCACAAACAGTAATTTCTCCGCATTGCAAGGTGCAATTCTGAAATTTTTTGCTTTTCCTGCTCCTCTTAGCATGATAAAGAAGATTCAAAGAGAGTGAGATGCCAGCTCCTTTCATTCAGTCAGTAGCTTCAATCATTTCTGGACGTTTTTCAATAGCAAAAATCAATGAATATTGTAAATGCACAAACAGTAATTTCTCCGCATTGCAAGGTGCAATTCTGAAATTTTTTCCTTTTTCCTGCTCCTCTTAGCATGATAAAGAAGATTCAAAGAGAGTGAGATGCCAGCTCCTTTCATTCAGTCAGTAGCTTCAATCATTTCTGGACGTTTTTCAATGGCAAAAATCAATGAATATTGTAAATGCACAAACAGTAATTTCTCCGCATTGCAAGGTGCAATTCTGAAATTTTTTGCTTTTTCCTGCTCCTCTTAGCATGATAAAGAAGATTCAAAGAGAGTGAGATGCCAGCTCCTTTCATTCAGTCAGTAGCTTCAAACATTTCTGGTATATGAATAACATGATGTTTTTCAATGGCAAAAATCAATGAATATTGTAAATGCACAAACAGTAATTTCTCCGCATTGCAAGGTGCAAGTCTGAAATTTTTTGCTTTTTCCTACTCCTCTTAGCATGATAAAGAAGATTCAAAGAGAGTGAGATGCCAGCTACTTTCATTCAGTCAGTAGCTTCAATCATTTCTGGACGTTTTTCAATGGTAAAAATCAATGAATATTGTAAATGCACAAACAGTAATTTCTCCACATTGCAAGGTGCAATTCTAAAATTTTTTGCTTTTTCCTGCTCCTCTTAGCATGATAAAGAAGATTCAAAGAGAGTGAGATGCCAGCTCCTTTCATTCAGTCAGTAGCTTCAAACATTTCTGGTATATGAATAACATGATGTTTTTCAATGGCAAAAATCAATGAATATTGTAAATGCACAAACAGTAATTTCTCCGCATTGCAAGGTGCAATTCTGAAATTTTTTGCTTTTTCCTGCTCCTCTTAGCATGATTCAAAGAGAGTGAGATGCCAGCTCCTTTCATTCAGTCAGTAGCTTCAATCATTTCTGGACATTTTTCAATGGCAAAAATCAATGAATATTGTAAATGCACAAACAGTAATTTCTCCGCATTGCAAGGTGCAATTCTGAAATTTTTTGCTTTTTCCTGCTCCTCTTAGCATGATAAAGAAGATTCAAAGAGAGTGAGATGTCAGCTCCTTTCATTCAGTCAGTAGCTTCAAACATTTCTGGTATATGAATAACATGATGTTTTTCAATGGCAAAAATCAATGAATATTGTAAATGCACAAACAGTAATTTCTCCGCATTGCAAGGTGCAATTCTGAAATTTTTTGCTTTTTCCTGCTCCTCTTAGCATGATAAAGAAGATTCAAAGAGAGTGAGATGCCAGCTCCTTTCATTCAGTCAGTAGCTTCAAACATTTCTGGTATATGAATAACATGATGTTTTTCAATGGCAAAAATCAATGAATATTGTAAATGCACAAATAGTAATTTCTCCGCATTGCAAGGTGCAAGTCTGAAATTTTTTGCTTTTTCCTGCTCCTCTTAGCATGATAAAGAAGATTCAAAGAGAGTGAGATGCCAGCTACTTTCATTCAGTCAGTAGCTTCAATCATTTCTGGACGTTTTTCAATGGTAAAAATCAATGAATATTGTAAATGCACAAACAGTAATTTCTCCACATTGCAAGGTGCAATTCTGAAATTTTTTGCTTTTTCCTGCTCCTCTTAGCATGATAAAGAAGATTCAAAGAGATTGAGATGCCAGCTCCTTTCATTCAGTCAGTAGCTTCAAACATTTCTTGTATATGAATAACATGATGTTTTTCAATGGCAAAAATCAATGAATATTGTAAATGCACAAACAGTAATTTCTCCGCATTGCAAGGTGCAAGTCTGAAATTTTTTGCTTTTTCCTGCTCCTCTTAGCATGATAAAGAAAATTCAAAGAGAGTGAGATGCCAGCTACTTTCATTCAATCAGTAGCTTCAATCATTTCTGGACGTTTTTCAATGGTAAAAATCAATGAATATTGTAAATGCACAAACAGTAATTTCTCCACATTGCAAGGTGCAATTCTGAAATTTTTTGCTTTTTCCTGCTCCTCTTAGCATGATAAAGAAGATTCAAAGAGAGTGAGATGCCAGCTCCTTTCATTCAGTCAGTAGCTTCAAACATTTCTGGTATATAAATAACATGATGTTTTTCAATGGCAAAAATCAATGAATATTGTAAATGCACAAACAGTAATTTCTCCGCATTGCAAGGTGCAATTCTGAAATTTTTTGCTTTTTCCTGTTCCTCTTAGCATGATAAAGAAGATTCAAAGAGAGTGAGATGCCAGCTCCTTTCATTCAGTCAGTAGCTTCAATCATTTCTGGACGTTTCTCAATGGCAAAAATCAATGAATATTGTAAATGCACAAACTGTAATTTCTCCGCATTGCAAGGTGCAATTCTGAAATTTTTTGCTTTTTCCTGCTCCTCTTAGCATGATAAAGAAGATTCAAAGAGAGTGAGATGCCAGCAACTTTCATTCAGTCAGTAGCTTCAATCATTTCTGGACGTTTTTCAATGGCAAAAATCAATGAATATTGTAAATGCACAAACAGTAATTTCTCCGCATTGCAAGGTGCAATTCTGAAATTTTTTGCTTTTTCCTGCTCCTCTTAGCATGATAAAGAAGATTCAAAGAGAGTGAGATGCCAGCTCCTTTCATTCAGTCAGTACCTTCAATCATTTCTGGACGTTTTTCAATGGCAAAAATCAATGAATATTGTAAATGCACAAACAGTAATTTCTCCGCATTGCAAGGTGCAATTCTGAAATTTTTTGCTTTTTCCCGCTCCTCTTAGCATGATAAAGAAGATTCAAAGAGAGTGAGGTGCCAGCTCCTTTCATTCAGTCAGTAGCTTCAAACATTTCTGGTATATGAATAACATGTTTTTCAATGGCAAAAATCAATGAATATTGTAAATGCACAAACAGTAATTTCTCCGCATTGCAAGGTGCAATTCTGAAATTTTTTGCTTTTTCCTGCTCCTCTTAGCATGATAAAGAAGATTCAAAGAGAGTGAGATGCCAGCTCCTTTCATTCAGTCAGTAGCTTCAATCATTTCTGGACGTTTTTCAATGGCAAAAATCAATGAATATTGTAAATGCACAAACAGTAATTTCTCCGCATTGCAAGGTGCAATTCTGAAATTTTTTGCTTTTTCCTGCTCCTCTTAGCATGATAAAGAAGATTCAAAGAGAGTGAGATGCCAGCTCCTTTCATTCAGTCAGTAGCTTCAATCATTTCTGGACGTTTTTCAATGGCAAAAATCAATGAATATTGTAAATGCACAAAAAGTAATTTCTCCGCATTGCAAGGTGCAATTCTGAAATTTTTTGCTTTTTCCTGCTCCTCTTAGCATGATAAAGAAGATTCAAAGAGAGTGAGATGCCAGCTCCTTTCATTCAGTCAGTAGCTTCAAACATTTCTGGTATATGAATAACATGATGTTTTTCAATTGCAAAAATCAATGAATATTGTAAATGCACAAACAGTAATTTCTCCGCATTGCAAGGTGCAAGTCTGAAATTTTTTGCTTTTTCCTGCTCCTCTTAGCATGATAAAAAAGATTCAAAGAGAGTGAGATGGCAGCTACTTTCATTCAGTCAGTAGCTTCAATCATTTCTGGACGTTTTTCAATGGTAAAAATCAATGAATATTGTAAATGCACAAACAGTAATTTCTCCACATTGCAAGGTGCAATTCTGAAATTTTTTGCTTTTTCCTGCTCCTCTTAGCATGATAAAGAAGATTCAAAGAGAGTGAGATGCCAGCTCCTTTCATTCAGTCAGTAGCTTCAAACATTTCTGGTATATGAATAACATGATGTTTTTCAATGGCAAAAATCAATGAATATTGT
Organism: Phyllobates terribilis; assembly: GCF_046119375.1. Classification (NCBI taxonomy): domain Eukaryota; kingdom Metazoa; phylum Chordata; class Amphibia; order Anura; family Dendrobatidae; genus Phyllobates; species Phyllobates terribilis. The sequence continues at coordinate 90,775 of NW_027364737.1, forward strand.
AAATGCACAAACAGTAATTTCTCCGCATTGCAAGGTGCAATTCTGAAATTTCTTGCTTTTTCCTGCTCCTCTTAGCATGATAAAGAAGATTCAAAGAGAGTGAGATGCCAGCTCCTTTCATTCAGTCAGTAGCTTCAATCATTTCTGGTATATGAATAACATGATGTTTTTCAATGGCAAAAATCAATGAATATTGTAAATGCACAAACAGTAATTTCTCCGCATTGCAAGGTGCAATTCTGAAATTTTTTGCTTTTTCCTGCTCCTCTTAGCATGATAAAGAAGATTCAAAGAGAGTGAGATGCCAGCTCCTTTCATTCAGTCAGTAGCTTCAATCATTTCTGGACTTTTTTCAACGGCAAAAATCAATGAATATTGTAAATGCACAAACAGTAATTTCTCCGCATTGCAAGGTGCAATTCTGAAATTTCTTGCTTTTTCCTGCTCCTCTTAGCATGATAAAGAAGATTCAAAGAGAGTGAGATGCCAGCTCCTTTCATTCAGTCAGTAGCTTCAATCATTTCTGGTATATGAATAACATGATGTTTTTCAATGGCAAAAATCAATGAATATTGTAAATGCACAAACAGTAATTTCTCCGCATTGCAAGGTGCAATTCTGAAATTTTTTGCTTTTTCCTGCTCCTCTTAGCATGATAAAGAAGATTCAAAGAGAGTGAGATGCCAGCTCCTTTCATTCAGTCAGTAGCTTCAAACATTTCTGGTATATGAATAACATGATGTTTTTCAATGGCAAAAATCAATGAATATTGTAAATGCACAAATAGTAATTTCTCCGCATTGCAAGGTGCAAGTCTGAAATTTTTTGCTTTTTCCTGCTCCTCTTAGCATGATAAAGAAGATTCAAAGAGAGTGAGATGCCAGCTACTTTCATTCAGTCAGTAGCTTCAATCATTTCTGGACGTTTTTCAATGGTAAAAATCAATGAATATTGTAAATGCACAAACAGTAATTTCTCCACATTGCAAGGTGCAATTCTGAAATTTTTTGCTTTTTCCTGCTCCTCTTAGCATGATAAAGAAGATTCAAAGAGATTGAGATGCCAGCTCCTTTCATTCAGTCAGTAGCTTCAAACATTTCTTGTATATGAATAACATGATGTTTTTCAATGGCAAAAATCAATGAATATTGTAAATGCACAAACAGTAATTTCTCCGCATTGCAAGGTGCAAGTCTGAAATTTTTTGCTTTTTCCTGCTCCTCTTAGCATGATAAAGAAAATTCAAAGAGAGTGAGATGCCAGCTACTTTCATTCAATCAGTAGCTTCAATCATTTCTGGACGTTTTTCAATGGTAAAAATCAATGAATATTGTAAATGCACAAACAGTAATTTCTCCACATTGCAAGGTGCAATTCTGAAATTTTTTGCTTTTTCCTGCTCCTCTTAGCATGATAAAGAAGATTCAAAGAGAGTGAGATGCCAGCTCCTTTCATTCAGTCAGTAGCTTCAAACATTTCTGGTATATAAATAACATGATGTTTTTCAATGGCAAAAATCAATGAATATTGTAAATGCACAAACAGTAATTTCTCCGCATTGCAAGGTGCAATTCTGAAATTTTTTGCTTTTTCCTGTTCCTCTTAGCATGATAAAGAAGATTCAAAGAGAGTGAGATGCCAGCTCCTTTCATTCAGTCAGTAGCTTCAATCATTTCTGGACGTTTCTCAATGGCAAAAATCAATGAATATTGTAAATGCACAAACTGTAATTTCTCCGCATTGCAAGGTGCAATTCTGAAATTTTTTGCTTTTTCCTGCTCCTCTTAGCATGATAAAGAAGATTCAAAGAGAGTGAGATGCCAGCAACTTTCATTCAGTCAGTAGCTTCAATCATTTCTGGACGTTTTTCAATGGCAAAAATCAATGAATATTGTAAATGCACAAACAGTAATTTCTCCGCATTGCAAGGTGCAATTCTGAAATTTTTTGCTTTTTCCTGCTCCTCTTAGCATGATAAAGAAGATTCAAAGAGAGTGAGATGCCAGCTCCTTTCATTCAGTCAGTACCTTCAATCATTTCTGGACGTTTTTCAATGGCAAAAATCAATGAATATTGTAAATGCACAAACAGTAATTTCTCCGCATTGCAAGGTGCAATTCTGAAATTTTTTGCTTTTTCCCGCTCCTCTTAGCATGATAAAGAAGATTCAAAGAGAGTGAGGTGCCAGCTCCTTTCATTCAGTCAGTAGCTTCAAACATTTCTGGTATATGAATAACATGTTTTTCAATGGCAAAAATCAATGAATATTGTAAATGCACAAACAGTAATTTCTCCGCATTGCAAGGTGCAATTCTGAAATTTTTTGCTTTTTCCTGCTCCTCTTAGCATGATAAAGAAGATTCAAAGAGAGTGAGATGCCAGCTCCTTTCATTCAGTCAGTAGCTTCAATCATTTCTGGACGTTTTTCAATGGCAAAAATCAATGAATATTGTAAATGCACAAACAGTAATTTCTCCGCATTGCAAGGTGCAATTCTGAAATTTTTTGCTTTTTCCTGCTCCTCTTAGCATGATAAAGAAGATTCAAAGAGAGTGAGATGCCAGCTCCTTTCATTCAGTCAGTAGCTTCAATCATTTCTGGACGTTTTTCAATGGCAAAAATCAATGAATATTGTAAATGCACAAAAAGTAATTTCTCCGCATTGCAAGGTGCAATTCTGAAATTTTTTGCTTTTTCCTGCTCCTCTTAGCATGATAAAGAAGATTCAAAGAGAGTGAGATGCCAGCTCCTTTCATTCAGTCAGTAGCTTCAAACATTTCTGGTATATGAATAACATGATGTTTTTCAATTGCAAAAATCAATGAATATTGTAAATGCACAAACAGTAATTTCTCCGCATTGCAAGGTGCAAGTCTGAAATTTTTTGCTTTTTCCTGCTCCTCTTAGCATGATAAAAAAGATTCAAAGAGAGTGAGATGGCAGCTACTTTCATTCAGTCAGTAGCTTCAATCATTTCTGGACGTTTTTCAATGGTAAAAATCAATGAATATTGTAAATGCACAAACAGTAATTTCTCCACATTGCAAGGTGCAATTCTGAAATTTTTTGCTTTTTCCTGCTCCTCTTAGCATGATAAAGAAGATTCAAAGAGAGTGAGATGCCAGCTCCTTTCATTCAGTCAGTAGCTTCAAACATTTCTGGTATATGAATAACATGATGTTTTTCAATGGCAAAAATCAATGAATATTGTAAATGCACAAACAGTAATTTCTCCGCATTGCAAGGTGCAATTCTGAAATTTCTTGCTTTTTCCTGCTCCTCTTAGCATGATAAAGAAGATTCAAAGAGAGTGAGATGCCAGCTCCTTTCATTCAGTCAGTAGCTTCAATCATTTCTGGTATATGAATAACATGATGTTTTTCAATGGCAAAAATCAATGAATATTGTAAATGCACAAACAGTAATTTCTCCGCATTGCAAGGTGCAATTCTGAAATTTTTTGCTTTTTCCTGCTCCTCTTAGCATGATAAAGAAGATTCAAAGAGAGTGAGATGCCAGCTCCTTTCATTCAGTCAGTAGCTTCAATCATTTCTGGACTTTTTTCAACGGCAAAAATCAATGAATATTGTAAATGCACAAACAGTAATTTCTCCGCATTGCAAGGTGCAATTCTGAAATTTTTTGCTTTTTCCTGCTCCTCTTAGCATGATAAAGAAGATTCAAAGAGAGTGAGATGCCAGCTCCTTTCATTCAGTCAGTAGCTTCAATCATTTCTGGACGTTTTTCAATGGCAAAAATCAATGTATATTGTAAATGCACAAACAGTAATTTCTCCGCATTGCAAGGTGCAATTCTGAAATTTTTTGCTTTTTCCTGCTCCTCTTAGCATGATAAAGAAGATTCAAAGAGAGTGAGATGCCAGCTCCTTTCATTCAGTCAGTAGCTTCAATCATTTCTGGACGTTTTTCAATGGCAAAAATCAATGAATATTGTAAATGCACAAACAGTAATTTCTCCGCATTGCAAGGTGCAATTCTGAAATTTTTTGCTTTTTCCTGCTCCTCTTAGCATGATAAAGAAGATTCAAAGAGAGTGAGATGCCAGCTCCTTTCATTCAGTCAGTAGCTTCAAACATTTCTGGTATATGAATAACATGATGTTTTTCAATGGCAAAAATCAATGAATTTTGTAAATGCACAAACAGCAATTTCTCCGCATTGCAAGGTGCAATTCTGAAATTTTTTGCTTTTTCCTGCTCCTCTTAGCATGATAAAGAAGATTCAAAGAGAGTGAGATGCCAGCTCCTTTCATTCAGTCAGTAGCTTCAATCATTTCTGGACGTTTTTCAATGGCAAAAATCAATGAATATTGTAAATGCACAAACAGTAATTTCTCCGCATTGCGAGGTGCAATTCTGAAATTTTTTGCTTTTTCCTGCTCCTCTTAGCATGATAAAGAAGATTCAAAGAGAGTGAGATGCCAGCTCCTTTCATTCAGTCAGTAGCTTCAATCATTTCTGGTATGTGAATAACATGATGTTTTTCAATGGCAAAAATCAATGAATATTGTAAATGCACAAACAGTAATTTCTCCGCATTGCAAGGTGCAATTCTGAAATGTTTTGCTTTTTCCTGCTCCTCTTAGCATGATAAAGAAGATTCAAAGAGAGTGAGATGCCAGCTCCTTTCATTCAGTCAGTAGCTTCAATCATTTCTGGTATATGAATAACATGATGTTTTTCAATGGCAAAAATCAATGAATATTGTAAATGCACAAACAGTAATTTATTCGCATTGCAAGGTGCAATTCTGAAATTTTTTGGTTTTTCCTGCTCCTCTTAGCATGATAAAGAAGATTCAAAGAGAGTGAGATGCCAGCTCCTTTCATTCAGTCAGTAGCTTCAAACATTTCTGGTATATGAATAACATGATGTTTTTCAATGGCAAAAATCAATGAATATTGTAAATGCACAAACAGTAATTTCTCCGCATTGCAAGGTGCAATTCTGAAATTTTTTGCCTTTTCCTGCTCCTCTTAGCATGATAAAGAAGATTCAAAGAGAGTGAGATGCCAGCTCCTTTCATTCAGTCAGTAGCTTCAATCATTTCTGGACGTTTTTCAATGGCAAAAATCAATGAATATTGTAAATGCACAAACAGTAATTTCTCCGCATTGCAAGGTGCAATTCTGAAATTTTTTGCTTTTTCCTGCTCCTCTTAGCATGATAAAGAAGATTCAAAGAGAGTGAGATTCCAGCTCCTTTCATTCAGTCAGTAGCTTCAAACATTTCTGGTATATGAATAACATGATGTTTTTCAATGGCAAAAATCAATGAATATTGTAAATGCACAAACAGTAATTTCTCCGCATTGCAAGGTGCAATTCTGAAATTTTTTGCTTTTTCCTGCTCCTCTTAGCATGATAAAGAAGATTCAAAGAGAGTGAGATGCCAGCTCCTTTCATTCAGTCAGTAGCTTCAATCATTTCTGGACGTTTTTCAATGGCAAAAATCAATGAATATTGTAAATGCACAAACAGTAATTTCTCCGCATTGCAAGGTGCAATTCTGAAATTTTTTGCTTTTTCCTGCTCCTCTTAGCATGATAAAGAAGATTCAAAGAGAGTGAGATGCCAGCTCCTTTCATTCAGTCAGTAGCTTCAATCATTTCTGGTATATGAATAACATGATGTTTTTCAATGGCAAAAATCAATGAATATTGTAAATGCACAAACAGTAATTTCTCCGCATTGCAAGGTGCAATTCTGAAATTTTTTGCTTTTTCCTGCTCTTCTTAGCATGATAAAGAAGATTCAAAGAGAGTGAGATGCCAGCTCCTTTCATTCAGTCAGTAGCTTCAATCATTTCTGGACGTTTTTCAATGGCAAAAATCAATGAATATTGTAAATGCACAAACAGTAATTTCTCCGCATTGCAAGGTGCAATTCTGAAATTTTTTGCTTTTTCCTGCTCCTCTTAGCATGATAAAGAAGATTCAAAGAGAGTGACATGCCAGCTCCTTTCATTCAGTCAGTAGCTTCAAACATTTCTGGTATATGAATAACATGATGTTTTTCAATGGCAAAAATCAATGAATATTGTAAATGCACAAACAGTAATTTCTCCGCATTGCAAGGTGCAATTCTGAAATTTTTTGCTTTTTCCTGCTCCTCTTAGCATGATAAAGAAGATTCAAAGAGAGTGAGATGCCAGCTCCTTTCATTCAGTCAGTAGCTTCAATCATTTCTGGACGTTTTTCAATGGCAAAAATCAATGAATATTGTAAATGCACAAACAGTAATTTCTCCGCATTGCAAGGTGCAATTCTGAAATTTTTTGCTTTTTCCTGCTCCTCTTAGCATGATAAAGAAGATTCAAAGAGAGTGAGATGCCAGCTCCTTTCATTCACTCAGTAGCTTCAATCATTTTTGGTATATGAATAACATGATGTTTTTCAATGGCAAAAATCAATGAATATTGTAAATGCACAAACAGTAATTTCTCCGCATTGCAAGGTGCAATTCTGAAGTTTTTTGCTTTTTCCTGCTCCTCTTAGCATGATAAAGAAGATTCAAAGAGAGTGAGATGCCAGCTCCTTTCATTCAGTCAGTAGCTTCAATCATTTCTGGACGTTTTTCAACGGCAAAAATCAATGAATATTGTAAATGCACAAACAGTAATTTCTCCGCATTGCAAGGTGCAATTCTGAAATCTTTTGCTTTTTCCTGCTCCTCTTAGCATGATAAAGAAGATTCAAAGAGAGTGAGATGCCAGCTCCTTTCATTCAGTCGGTAGGTTCAATCATTTCTGGACGTTTTTCAATGGCAAAAATCAATGAATATTGTAAATGCACAAACAGTAATTTCTCCGCATTGCAAGGTGCAATTCTGAAATTTTTTGCTTTTTCCTGCTCCTCTTAGCATGATAAAGAAGATTCAAAGAGAGTGAGATGCCAGCTCCTTTCATTCAGTCAGTAGCTTCAATCATTTCTGGACGTTTTTCAATGGCAAAAATCAATGAATATTGTAAATGCACAAACAGTAATTTCTCCGCATTGCAAGGTGCAATTCTGAAATTTTTTGCTTTTTCCTGCTCCTCTTAGCATGATAAAGAAGATTCAAAGAGAGTGAGATGCCAGCTCCTTTCATTCAGTCAGTAGCTTCAATCATTTCTGGACGTTTTTCAATGGCAAAAATCAATGTATATTGTAAATGCACAAACAGTAATTTCTCCGCATTGCAAGGTGCAATTCTGAAATTTTTTGCTTTTTCCTGCTCCTCTTAGCATGATAAAGAAGATTCAAAGAGAGTGAGATGCCAGCTCCTTTCATTCAGTCAGTAGCTTCAATCATTTCTGGACGTTTTTCAATGGCAAAAATCAATGTATATTGTAAATGCACAAACAGTAATTTCTCCGCATTGCAAGGTGCAATTCTGAAATTTTTTGCTTTTTCCTGCTCCTCTTAGCATGATAAAGAAGATTCAAAGAGAGTGAGATGCCAGCTCCTTTCATTCAGTCAGTAGCTTCAATCATTTCTGGACGTTTTTCAATGGCAAAAATCAATGAATATTGTAAATGCACAAACAGTAATTTGTCCGCATTGCAAGGTGCAATTCTGAAATTTTTTGCTTTTTCCTGCTCCTCTTAGCATGATAAAGAAGATTCAAAGAGAGTGAGATGCCAGCTCCTTTCATTCAGTCAGTAGCTTCAAACATTTCTGGTATATGAATAACATGATGTTTTTCAATGGCAAAAATCAATGAATTTTGTAAATGCACAAACAGCAATTTCTCCGCATTGCAAGGTGCAATTCTGAAATTTTTTGCTTTTTCCTGCTCCTCTTAGCATGATAAAGAAGATTCAAAGAGAGTGAGATGCCAGCTCCTTTCATTCAGTCAGTAGCTTCAATCATTTCTGGACGTTTTTCAATGGCAAAAATCAATGAATATTGTAAATGCACAAACAGTAATTTCTCCGCATTGCGAGGTGCAATTCTGAAATTTTTTGCTTTTTCCTGCTCCTCTTAGCATGATAAAGAAGATTCAAAGAGAGTGAGATGCCAGCTCCTTTCATTCAGTCAGTAGCTTCAATCATTTCTGGTATATGAATAACATGATGTTTTTCAATGGCAAAAATCAATGAATATTGTAAATGCACAAACAGTAATTTCTCCGCATTGCAAGGTGCAATTCTGAAATTTTTTGCTTTTTCCTGCTCCTCTTAGCATGATAAAGAAGATTCAAAGAGAGTGAGATGCCAGCTCCTTTCATTCAGTCAGTAGCTTCAATCATTTCTGGACGTTTTTCAATGGCAAAAATCAATGAATATTGTAAATGCACAAACAGTAATTTCTCCGCATTGCAAGGTGCAATTCTGAAATTTTTTGCTTTTTCCTGCTCCTCTTAGCATGATAAAGAAGATTCAAAGAGAGTGAGATGCCAGCTCCTTTCATTCACTCAGTAGCTTCAATCATTTTTGGTATATGAATAACATGATGTTTTTCAATGGCAAAAATCAATGAATATTGTAAATGCACAAACAGTAATTTCTCCGCATTGCAAGGTGCAATTCTGAAATTTTTTGCTTTTTCCTGCTCCTCTTAGCATGATAAAGAAGATTCAAAGAGAGTGAGATGCCAGCTCCTTTCATTCAGTCAGTAGCTTCAATCATTTCTGGACGTTTTTCAACGGCAAAAATCAATGAATATTGTAAATGCACAAACAGTAATTTCTCCGCATTGCAAGGTGCAATTCTGAAATTTTTTGCTTTTTCCTGCTCCTCTTAGCATGATAAAGAAGATTCAAAGAGAGTGAGAATGCAGCTCCTTTCATTCAGTCGGTAGGTTCAATCATTTCTGGACGTTTTTCAATGGCAAAAATCAATGAATATTGTAAATGCACAAACAGTAATTTCTCCGCATTGCAAGGTGCAATTCTGAAATTTTTTGCTTTTTCCTGCTCCTCTTAGCATGATAAAGAAGATTCAAAGAGAGTGAGATGCCAGCTCCTTTCATTCAGTCAGTAGCTTCAATCATTTCTGGACGTTTTTCAATGGCAAAAATCAATGAATATTGTAAATGCACAAACAGTAATTTCTCCGCATTGCAAGGTGCAATTCTGAAATTTTTTGCTTTTTCCTGCTCCTCTTAGCATGATAAAGAAGATTCAAAGAGAGTGAGATGCCAGCTCCTTTCATTCAGTCAGTAGCTTCAATCATTTCTGGACGTTTTTCAATGGCAAAAATCAATGTATATTGTAAATGCACAAACAGTAATTTCTCCGCATTGCAAGGTGCAATTCTGAAATTTTTTGCTTTTTCCTGCTCCTCTTAGCATGATAAAGAAGATTCAAAGAGAGTGAGATGCCAGCTCCTTTCATTCAGTCAGTAGCTTCAATCATTTCTGGACGTTTTTCAATGGCAAAAATCAATGTATATTGTAAATGCACAAACAGTAATTTCTCCGCATTGCAAGGTGCAATTCTGAAATTTTTTGCTTTTTCCTGCTCCTCTTAGCATGATAAAGAAGATTCAAAGAGAGTGAGATGCCAGCTCCTTTCATTCAGTCAGTAGCTTCAATCATTTCTGGACGTTTTTCAATGGCAAAAATCAATGAATATTGTAAATGCACAAACAGTAATTTCTCCGCATTGCAAGGTGCAATTCTGAAATTTTTTGCTTTTTCCTGCTCCTCTTAGCATGATAAAGAAGATTCAAAGAGAGTGAGATGCCAGCTCCTTTCATTCAGTCAGTAGCTTCAAACATTTCTGGTATATGAATAACATGATGTTTTTCAATGGCAAAAATCAATGAATTTTGTAAATGCACAAACAGCAATTTCTCCGCATTGCAAGGTGCAATTCTGAAATTTTTTGCTTTTTCCTGCTCCTCTTAGCATGATAAAGAAGATTCAAAGAGAGTGAGATGCCAGCTCCTTTCATTCAGTCAGTAGCTTCAATCATTTCTGGACGTTTTTCAATGGCAAAAATCAATGAATATTGTAAATGCACAAACAGTAATTTCTCCGCATTGCGAGGTGCAATTCTGAAATTTTTTGCTTTTTCCTGCTCCTCTTAGCATGATAAAGAAGATTCAAAGAGAGTGAGATGCCAGCTCCTTTCATTCAGTCAGTAGCTTCAATCATTTCTGGTATATGAATAACATGATGTTTTTCAATGGCAAAAATCAATGAATATTGTAAATGCACAAACAGTAATTTCTCCGCATTGCAAGGTGCAATTCTGAAATTTTTTGCTTTTTCCTGCTCCTCTTAGCATGATAAAGAAGATTCAAAGAGAGTGAGATGCCAGCTCCTTTCATTCAGTCAGTAGCTTCAATCATTTCTGGTATATGAATAACATGATGTTTTTCAATGGCAAAAATCAATGAATATTGTAAATGCACAAACAGTAATTTATTCGCATTGCAAGGTGCAATTCTGAAATTTTTTGCTTTTTCCTGCTCCTCTTAGCATGATAAAGAAGATTCAAAGAGAGTGAGATGCCAGCTCCTTTCATTCAGTCAGTAGCTTCAAACATTTCTGGTATATGAATAACATGATGTTTTTCAATGGCAAAAATCAATGAATATTGTAAATGCACAAACAGTAATTTCTCCGCATTGCAAGGTGCAATTCTGAAATTTTTTGCCTTTTCCTGCTCCTCTTAGCATGATAAAGAAGATTCAAAGAGAGTGAGATGCCAGCTCCTTTCATTCAGTCAGTAGCTTCAATCATTTCTGGACGTTTTTCAATGGCAAAAATCAATGAATATTGTAAATGCACAAACAGTAATTTCTCCGCATTGCAAGGTGCAATTCTGAAATTTTTTGCTTTTTCCTGCTCCTCTTAGCATGATAAAGAAGATTCAAAGAGAGTGAGATGCCAGCTCCTTTCATTCAGTCAGTAGCTTCAAACATTTCTGGTATATGAATAACATGATGTTTTTCAATGGCAAAAATCAATGAATATTGTAAATGCACAAACAGTAATTTCTCCGCATTGCAAGGTGCAATTCTGAAATTTTTTGCTTTTTCCCGCTCCTCTTAGCATGATAAAGAAGATTCAAAGAGAGTGAGATGCCAGCTCCTTTCATTCAGTCAGTAGCTTCAATCATTTCTGGACGTTTTTCAATGGCAAAAATCAATGAATATTGTAAATGCACAAACAGTAATTTCTCCGCATTGCAAGGTGCAATTCTGAAATTTTTTGCTTTTTCCTGCTCCTCTTAGCATGATAAAGAAGATTCAAAGAGAGTGAGATGCCAGCTCCTTTCATTCAGTCAGTAGCTTCAATCATTTCTGGTATATGAATAACATGATGTTTTTCAATGGCAAAAATCAATGAATATTGTAAATGCAGAAACAGTAATTTCTCCGCATTGCAAGGTGCAATTCTGAAATTTTTTGCTTTTTCCTGCTCCTCTTAGCATGATAAAGAAGATTCAAAGAGAGTGAGATGCCAGCTCCTTTCATTCAGTCAGTAGCTTCAATCATTTCTGGACGTTTTTCAATGGCAAAAATCAATGAATATTGTAAATGCACAAACAGTAATTTCTCCGCATTGCAAGGTGCAATTCTGAAATTTTTTGCTTTTTCCTGCTCCTTTTAGCATGATAAAGAAGATTCAAAGAGAGTGACATGCCAGCTCCTTTCATTCAGTCAGTAGCTTCAAACATTTCTGGTATATGAATAACATGATGTTTTTCAATGGCAAAAATCAATGAATATTGTAAATGCACAAACAGTAATTTCTCCGCATTGCAAGGAGCAATTCTGAAATTTTTTGCATTTTCCTGCTCCTCTTAGCATGATAAAGAAGATTCAAAGAGAGTGAGATGCCAGCTCCTTTCATTCAGTCAGTAGCTTCAATCATTTCTGGACGTTTTTCAATGGCAAAAATCAATGAATATTGTAAATGCACAAACAGTAATTTCTCCGCATTGCAAGGTGCAGTTCTGAAATTTTTTGCTTTTTCCTGCTCCTCTTAGCATGATAAAGAAGATTCAAAGAGAGTGAGATGCCAGCTCCTTTCATTCAGTCAGTAGCTTCAAACATTTCTGGACGTTTTTCAATGGCAAAAATCAATGAATATTGTAAATGCACAAACAGTAATTTCTCCGCATTGCAAGGTGCAATTCTGAAATTTTTTGCTTTTTCCTGCTACTCTTAGCATGATAAAGAAGATTCAAAGAGAGTGAGATGCCAGCTCCTTTCATTCAGTCAGTAGCTTCAATCATTTCTGGTATATGAATAACATGATGTTTAACAATGGCAAAAATCAATGAATATTGTAAATGCACAAACAGTAATTTCTCCGCATTGCAAGGTGCAATTCTGAAATTTTTTGCTTTTTCCTGCTCCTCTTAGCATGATAAAGAAGATTCAAAGAGAGTGAGATGCCAGCTCCTTTCATTCAGTCAGTAGCTTCAAACATTTCTGGTATATGAATAACATGATGTTTTTCAATGGCAAAAATCAATGAATATTGTAAATGCACAAACAGTAATTTCTCCGCATTGCAAGGTGCAATTCTGAAATTTTTTGCTTTTTCCTGCTCCTCTTAGCATGATAAAGAAGATTCAAAGAGAGTGAGATGCCAGCTCCTTTCATTCAGTCAGTAGCTTCAATCATTTCTGGACGTTTTTCAATGGCAAAAATCAATGAATATTGTAAATGCACAAACAGTAATTTCTCCGCATTGCAAGGTGCAATTCTGAAATTTTTTGCTTTTTCCTGCTCCTCTTAGCATGATAAAGAAGATTCAAAGAGAGTGAGATGCCAGCTCCTTTCATTCACTCAGTAGCTTCAATCATTTTTGGTATATGAATAACATGATGTTTTTCAATGGCAAAAATCAATGAATATTGTAAATGCACAAACAGTAATTTCTCCGCATTGCAAGGTGCAATTCTGAAGTTTTTTGCTTTTTCCTGCTCCTCTTAGCATGATAAAGAAGATTCAAAGAGAGTGAGATGCCAGCTCCTTTCATTCAGTCAGTAGCTTCAATCATTTCTGGACGTTTTTCAACGGCAAAAATCAATGAATATTGTAAATGCACAAACAGTAATTTCTCCGCATTGCAAGGTGCAATTCTGAAATCTTTTGCTTTTTCCTGCTCCTCTTAGCATGATAAAGAAGATTCAAAGAGAGTGAGATGCCAGCTCCTTTCATTCAGTCGGTAGGTTCAATCATTTCTGGACGTTTTTCAATGGCAAAAATCAATGAATATTGTAAATGCACAAACAGTAATTTCTCCGCATTGCAAGGTGCAATTCTGAAATTTTTTGCTTTTTCCTGCTCCTCTTAGCATGATAAAGAAGATTCAAAGAGAGTGAGATGCCAGCTCCTTTCATTCAGTCAGTAGCTTCAATCATTTCTGGACGTTTTTCAATGGCAAAAATCAATGAATATTGTAAATGCACAAACAGTAATTTCTCCGCATTGCAAGGTGCAATTCTGAAATTTTTTGCTTTTTCCTGCTCCTCTTAGCATGATAAAGAAGATTCAAAGAGAGTGAGATGCCAGCTCCTTTCATTCAGTCAGTAGCTTCAATCATTTCTGGACGTTTTTCAATGGCAAAAATCAATGTATATTGTAAATGCACAAACAGTAATTTCTCCGCATTGCAAGGTGCAATTCTGAAATTTTTTGCTTTTTCCTGCTCCTCTTAGCATGATAAAGAAGATTCAAAGAGAGTGAGATGCCAGCTCCTTTCATTCAGTCAGTAGCTTCAATCATTTCTGGACGTTTTTCAATGGCAAAAATCAATGTATATTGTAAATGCACAAACAGTAATTTCTCCGCATTGCAAGGTGCAATTCTGAAATTTTTTGCTTTTTCCTGCTCCTCTTAGCATGATAAAGAAGATTCAAAGAGAGTGAGATGCCAGCTCCTTTCATTCAGTCAGTAGCTTCAATCATTTCTGGACGTTTTTCAATGGCAAAAATCAATGAATATTGTAAATGCACAAACAGTAATTTGTCCGCATTGCAAGGTGCAATTCTGAAATTTTTTGCTTTTTCCTGCTCCTCTTAGCATGATAAAGAAGATTCAAAGAGAGTGAGATGCCAGCTCCTTTCATTCAGTCAGTAGCTTCAAACATTTCTGGTATATGAATAACATGATGTTTTTCAATGGCAAAAATCAATGAATTTTGTAAATGCACAAACAGCAATTTCTCCGCATTGCAAGGTGCAATTCTGAAATTTTTTGCTTTTTCCTGCTCCTCTTAGCATGATAAAGAAGATTCAAAGAGAGTGAGATGCCAGCTCCTTTCATTCAGTCAGTAGCTTCAATCATTTCTGGACGTTTTTCAATGGCAAAAATCAATGAATATTGTAAATGCACAAACAGTAATTTCTCCGCATTGCGAGGTGCAATTCTGAAATTTTTTGCTTTTTCCTGCTCCTCTTAGCATGATAAAGAAGATTCAAAGAGAGTGAGATGCCAGCTCCTTTCATTCAGTCAGTAGCTTCAATCATTTCTGGTATATGAATAACATGATGTTTTTCAATGGCAAAAATCAATGAATATTGTAAATGCACAAACAGTAATTTCTCCGCATTGCAAGGTGCAATTCTGAAATTTTTTGCTTTTTCCTGCTCCTCTTAGCATGATAAAGAAGATTCAAAGAGAGTGAGATGCCAGCTCCTTTCATTCAGTCAGTAGCTTCAATCATTTCTGGACGTTTTTCAATGGCAAAAATCAATGAATATTGTAAATGCACAAACAGTAATTTCTCCGCATTGCAAGGTGCAATTCTGAAATTTTTTGCTTTTTCCTGCTCCTCTTAGCATGATAAAGAAGATTCAAAGAGAGTGAGATGCCAGCTCCTTTCATTCACTCAGTAGCTTCAATCATTTTTGGTATATGAATAACATGATGTTTTTCAATGGCAAAAATCAATGAATATTGTAAATGCACAAACAGTAATTTCTCCGCATTGCAAGGTGCAATTCTGAAATTTTTTGCTTTTTCCTGCTCCTCTTAGCATGATAAAGAAGATTCAAAGAGAGTGAGATGCCAGCTCCTTTCATTCAGTCAGTAGCTTCAATCATTTCTGGACGTTTTTCAACGGCAAAAATCAATGAATATTGTAAATGCACAAACAGTAATTTCTCCGCATTGCAAGGTGCAATTCTGAAATTTTTTGCTTTTTCCTGCTCCTCTTAGCATGATAAAGAAGATTCAAAGAGAGTGAGAATGCAGCTCCTTTCATTCAGTCGGTAGGTTCAATCATTTCTGGACGTTTTTCAATGGCAAAAATCAATGAATATTGTAAATGCACAAACAGTAATTTCTCCGCATTGCAAGGTGCAATTCTGAAATTTTTTGCTTTTTCCTGCTCCTCTTAGCATGATAAAGAAGATTCAAAGAGAGTGAGATGCCAGCTCCTTTCATTCAGTCAGTAGCTTCAATCATTTCTGGACGTTTTTCAATGGCAAAAATCAATGAATATTGTAAATGCACAAACAGTAATTTCTCCGCATTGCAAGGTGCAATTCTGAAATTTTTTGCTTTTTCCTGCTCCTCTTAGCATGATAAAGAAGATTCAAAGAGAGTGAGATGCCAGCTCCTTTCATTCAGTCAGTAGCTTCAATCATTTCTGGACATTTTTCAATGGCAAAAATCAATGTATATTGTAAATGCACAAACAGTAATTTCTCCGCATTGCAAGGTGCAATTCTGAAATTTTTTGCTTTTTCCTGCTCCTCTTAGCATGATAAAGAAGATTCAAAGAGAGTGAGATGCCAGCTCCTTTCATTCAGTCAGTAGCTTCAATCATTTCTGGACGTTTTTCAATGGCAAAAATCAATGTATATTGTAAATGCACAAACAGTAATTTCTCCGCATTGCAAGGTGCAATTCTGAAATTTTTTGCTTTTTCCTGCTCCTCTTAGCATGATAAAGAAGATTCAAAGAGAGTGAGATGCCAGCTCCTTTCATTCAGTCAGTAGCTTCAATCATTTCTGGACGTTTTTCAATGGCAAAAATCAATGAATATTGTAAATGCACAAACAGTAATTTCTCCGCATTGCAAGGTGCAATTCTGAAATTTTTTGCTTTTTCCTGCTCCTCTTAGCATGATAAAGAAGATTCAAAGAGAGTGAGATGCCAGCTCCTTTCATTCAGTCAGTAGCTTCAAACATTTCTGGTATATGAATAACATGATGTTTTTCAATGGCAAAAATCAATGAATTTTGTAAATGCACAAACAGCAATTTCTCCGCATTGCAAGGTGCAATTCTGAAATTTTTTGCTTTTTCCTGCTCCTCTTAGCATGATAAAGAAGATTCAAAGAGAGTGAGATGCCAGCTCCTTTCATTCAGTCAGTAGCTTCAATCATTTCTGGACGTTTTTCAATGGCAAAAATCAATGAATATTGTAAATGCACAAACAGTAATTTCTCCGCATTGCGAGGTGCAATTCTGAAATTTTTTGCTTTTTCCTGCTCCTCTTAGCATGATAAAGAAGATTCAAAGAGAGTGAGATGCCAGCTCCTTTCATTCAGTCAGTAGCTTCAATCATTTCTGGTATATGAATAACATGATGTTTTTCAATGGCAAAAATCAATGAATATTGTAAATGCACAAACAGTAATTTCTCCGCATTGCAAGGTGCAATTCTGAAATTTTTTGCTTTTTCCTGCTCCTCTTAGCATGATAAAGAAGATTCAAAGAGAGTGAGATGCCAGCTCCTTTCATTCAGTCAGTAGCTTCAATCATTTCTGGTATATGAATAACATGATGTTTTTCAATGGCAAAAATCAATGAATATTGTAAATGCACAAACAGTAATTTATTCGCATTGCAAGGTGCAATTCTGAAATTTTTTGCTTTTTCCTGCTCCTCTTAGCATGATAAAGAAGATTCAAAGAGAGTGAGATGCCAGCTCCTTTCATTCAGTCAGTAGCTTCAAACATTTCTGGTATATGAATAACATGATGTTTTTCAATGGCAAAAATCAATGAATATTGTAAATGCACAAACAGTAATTTCTCCGCATTGCAAGGTGCAATTCTGAAATTTTTTGCCTTTTCCTGCTCCTCTTAGCATGATAAAGAAGATTCAAAGAGAGTGAGATGCCAGCTCCTTTCATTCAGTCAGTAGCTTCAATCATTTCTGGACGTTTTTCAATGGCAAAAATCAATGAATATTGTAAATGCACAAACAGTAATTTCTCCGCATTGCAAGGTGCAATTCTGAAATTTTTTGCTTTTTCCTGCTCCTCTTAGCATGATAAAGAAGATTCAAAGAGAGTGAGATGCCAGCTCCTTTCATTCAGTCAGTAGCTTCAAACATTTCTGGTATATGAATAACATGATGTTTTTCAATGGCAAAAATCAATGAATATTGTAAATGCACAAACAGTAATTTCTCCGCATTGCAAGGTGCAATTCTGAAATTTTTTGCTTTTTCCCGCTCCTCTTAGCATGATAAAGAAGATTCAAAGAGAGTGAGATGCCAGCTCCTTTCATTCAGTCAGTAGCTTCAATCATTTCTGGACGTTTTTCAATGGCAAAAATCAATGAATATTGTAAATGCACAAACAGTAATTTCTCCGCATTGCAAGGTGCAATTCTGAAATTTTTTGCTTTTTCCTGCTCCTCTTAGCATGATAAAGAAGATTCAAAGAGAGTGAGATGCCAGCTCCTTTCATTCAGTCAGTAGCTTCAATCATTTCTGGTATATGAATAACATGATGTTTTTCAATGGCAAAAATCAATGAATATTGTAAATGCAGAAACAGTAATTTCTCCGCATTGCAAGGTGCAATTCTGAAATTTTTTGCTTTTTCCTGCTCCTCTTAGCATGATAAAGAAGATTCAAAGAGAGTGAGATGCCAGCTCCTTTCATTCAGTCAGTAGCTTCAATCATTTCTGGACGTTTTTCAATGGCAAAAATCAATGAATATTGTAAATGCACAAACAGTAATTTCTCCGCATTGCAAGGTGCAATTCTGAAATTTTTTGCTTTTTCCTGCTCCTTTTAGCATGATAAAGAAGATTCAAAGAGAGTGACATGCCAGCTCCTTTCATTCAGTCAGTAGCTTCAAACATTTCTGGTATATGAATAACATGATGTTTTTCAATGGCAAAAATCAATGAATATTGTAAATGCACAAACAGTAATTTCTCCGCATTGCAAGGAGCAATTCTGAAATTTTTTGCATTTTCCTGCTCCTCTTAGCATGATAAAGAAGATTCAAAGAGAGTGAGATGCCAGCTCCTTTCATTCAGTCAGTAGCTTCAATCATTTCTGGACGTTTTTCAATGGCAAAAATCAATGAATATTGTAAATGCACAAACAGTAATTTCTCCGCATTGCAAGGTGCAATTCTGAAATTTTTTGCTTTTTCCTGCTCCTCTTAGCATGATAAAGAAGATTCAAAGAGAGTGAGATGCCAGCTCCTTTCATTCAGTCAGTAGCTTCAAACATTTCTGGACGTTTTTCAATGGCAAAAATCAATGAATATTGTAAATGCACAAACAGTAATTTCTCCGCATTGCAAGGTGCAATTCTGAAATTTTTTGCTTTTTCCTGCTCCTCTTAGCATGATAAAGAAGATTCAAAGAGAGTGAGATGCCAGCTCCTTTCATTCAGTCAGTAGCTTCAATCATTTCTGGTATATGAATAACATGATGTTTAACAATGGCAAAAATCAATGAATATTGTAAATGCACAAACAGTAATTTCTCCGCATTGCAAGGTGCAATTCTGAAATTTTTTGCTTTTTCCTGCTCCTCTTAGCATGATAAAGAAGATTCAAAGAGAGTGAGATGCCAGCTCCTTTCATTCAGTCAGTAGCTTCAATCATTTCTGGATGTTTTTCAATGGCAAAAATCTATGAATATTGTAAATGCACAAACAGTAATTTCTCCGCATTGCAAGGTGCAATTCTGAAATTTTTTGCTTTTTCCTGCTCCTCTTAGCATGATAAAGAAGATTCAAAGAGAGTGAGATGCCAGCTCCTTTCATTCAGTCAGTAGCTTCAATCATTTCTGGACGTTTTTCAACGGCAAAAATCAATGAATATTGTAAATGCACAAACAGTAATTTCTCCGCATTGCAAGGTGCAATTCTGAAATTTTTTGCTTTTTCCTGCTCCTCTTAGCATGATAAAGAAGATTCAAAGAGAGTGAGATGCCAGCTCCTTTCATTCAGTCAGTAGCTTCAATCATTTCTGGACGTTTTTCAATGGCAAAAATCAATGAATATTGTAAATGCACAAACAGTAATTTCCCGCATTGCAAGGTGCAATTCTGAAATTTTTTGCTTTTTCATGCTCCTCTTAGCATGATAAAGAAGATTCAAACAGAGTGAGATGCCAGCTCCTTTCATTCAGTCAGTAGCTTCAATCATTTCTGGACGTTTTTCAATGGCAAAAATCAATGAATATTGTAAATGCACAAACAGTAATTTCTCCGTATTGCAAGGTGCAATTCTGAAATTTTTTGCTTTTTCCTGCTCCTCTTAGCATGATAAAGAAGATTCAAAGAGAGTGAGATGCCAGCTCCTTTCATTCAGTCAGTAGCTTCAATCATTTCTGGACGTTTTTCAATGGCAAAAATCAATGAATATTGTAAATGCACAAGCAGTAATTTCTCCGCATTGCAAGGTGCAATTCTGAAATTTTTTGCTTTTTCCTGCTCCTCTTAGCATGATAAAGAAGATTCAAAGAGACTGAGATGCCAGCTCCTTTCATTCAGTCAGTAGCTTCAATCATTTCTGGACGTTTTTCAATGGCAAAAATCAATGAATATTGTAAATGCACAAACAGTAATTTCTCCGCATTGCAAGGTGCAATTCTGAAATTTTTTACTTTTTCCTGCTCCTCTTAGCATGAAAAAGAAGATTCAAAGAGAGTGAGATGCCAGCTCCTTTCATTCAGTCAGTAGCTTCAATCATTTCTGGTATATGAATAACATGATGTTTTTCAATGGCAAAAATCAATGAATATTGTAAATGCACAAACAGTAATTTCTCCGCATTGCAAGGTGCAATTCTGAAATTTTTTGCTTTTTCCTGCTCCTCTTAGCATGATAAAGAAGATTCAAAGAGAGTGAGATGCCAGCTCCTTTCATTCAGTCAGTAGCTTCAATCATTTCTGGACGTTTTTCAATGGCAAAAATCAATGAATATTGTAAATGCACAAACAGTAATTTCTCCGCATTGCAAGGTGCAATTCTGAAATTTTTTGCTTTTTCCTGCTCCTCTTAGCATGATAAAGAAGATTCAAAGAGAGTGAGATGCCAGCTCCTTTCATTCAGTCAGTAGCTTCAATCATTTCTGGTATATGAATAACATGATGTTTTTCAATGGCAAAAATCAATGAATATTGTAAATGCACAAACAGTAATTTCTCCGCATTGCAAGGTGCAATTCTGAAATTTTTTGCTTTTTCCTGCTCCTCTTAGCATGATAAAGAAGATTCAAAGAGAGTGAGATGCCAGCTCCTTTCATTCAGTCAGTAGCTTCAAACATTTCTGGACGTTTTTCAATGGCAAAAATCAATGAATATTGTAAATGCACAAACAGTAATTTCTCCGCATTGCAAGGTGCAATTCTGAAATTTTTTGCTTTTTCCTGCTCCTCTTAGCATGATAAAGAAGATTCAAAGAGAGTGAGATGCCAGCTCCTTTCATTCAGTCAGTAGCTTCAATCATTTCTGGTATATGAATAACATGATGTTTAACAATGGCAAAAATCAATGAATATTGTAAATGCACCAACAGTAATTTCTCCGCATTGCAAGGTGCAATTCTGAAATTTTTTGCTTTTTCCTGCTCCTCTTAGCATGATAAAGAAGATTCAAAGAGAGTGAGATGCCAGCTCCTTTCATTCAGTCAGTAGCTTCAATCATTTCTGGATGTTTTTCAATGGCAAAAATCAATGAATATTGTAAATGCACAAACAGTAATTTCTCCACATTGCAAGGTGCAATTCTGAAATTTTTTGCTTTTTCCTGCTCCTCTTAGCATGATAAAGAAGATTCAAAGAGAGTGAGATGCCAGCTCCTTTCATTCAGTCAGTAGCTTCAATCATTTCTGGACGTTTTTCAATGGCAAAAATCAATGAATATTGTAAATGCACAAACAGTAATTTCTCCGCATTGCAAGGTGCAATTCTGAAATTTTTTGCTTTTTCCTGCTCCTCTTAGCATGATAAAGAAGATTCAAAGAGAGTGAGATGCCAGCTCCTTTCATTCAGTCAGTAGCTTCAATCATTTCTGGACGTTTTTCAATGGCAAAAATCAATGAATATTGTAAATGCACAAACAGTAATTTCTCCGCATTGCAAGGTGCAATTCTGAAATTTTTTGCTTTTTCCTGCTCCTCTTAGCATGATAAAGAAGATTCAAAGAGAGTGAGATGCCAGCTCCTTTCATTCAGTCAGTAGCTTCAATCATTTCTGGACGTTTTTCAATGGCAAAAATCAATGAATATTGTAAATTCACAAACAGTAATTTCTCCGTATTGCAAGGTGCAATTCTGAAATTTTTTGCTTTTTCCTGCTCCTCTTAGCATGATAAAGAAGATTCAAAGAGAGTGAGATGCCAGCTCCTTTCATTCAGTCAGTAGCTTCAATCATTTCTGGACGTTTTTCAATGGCAAAAATCAATGAATATTGTAAATGCACAAGCAGTAATTTCTCCGCATTGCAAGGTGCAATTCTGAAATTTTTTGCTTTTTCCTGCTCCTCTTAGCATGATAAAGAAGATTCAAAGAGACTGAGATGCCAGCTCCTTTCATTCAGTCAGTAGCTTCAATCATTTCTGGACGTTTTTCAATGGCAAAAATCAATGAATATTGTAAATGCACAAACAGTAATTTCTCCGCATTGCAAGGTGCAATTCTGAAATTTTTTACTTTTTCCTGCTCCTCTTAGCATGAAAAAGAAGATTCAAAGAGAGTGAGATGCCAGCTCCTTTCATTCAGTCAGTAGCTTCAATCATTTCTGGTATATGAATAACATGATGTTTTTCAATGGCAAAAATCAATGAATATTGTAAATGCACAAACAGTAATTTCTCCGCATTGCAAGGTGCAATTCTGAAATTTTTTGCTTTTTCCTGCTCCTCTTAGCATGATAAAGAAGATTCAAAGAGAGTGAGATGCCAGCTCCTTTCATTCAGTCAGTAGCTTCAATCATTTCTGGACGTTTTTCAATGGCAAAAATCAATGAATATTGTAAATGCACAAACAGTAATTTCTCCGCATTGCAAGGTGCAATTCTGAAATTTTTTGCTTTTTCCTGCTCCTCTTAGCATGATAAAGAAGATTCAAAGAGAGTGAGATGCCAGCTCCTTTCATTCAGTCAGTAGCTTCAATCATTTCTGGTATATGAATAACATGATGTTTTTCAATGGCAAAAATCAATGAATATTGTAAATGCACAAACAGTAATTTCTCCGCATTGCAAGGTGCAATTCTGAAATTTTTTGCTTTTTCCTGCTCCTCTTAGCATGATAAAGAAGATTCAAAGAGAGTGAGATGCCAGCTCCTTTCATTCAGTCAGTAGCTTCAATCATTTCTGGTATATGAATAACATGATGTTTTTCAATGGCAAAAATCAATGAATATTGTAAATGCACAAACAGTAATTTCTCCGCATTGCAAGGTGCAATTCTGAAATTTTTTGCCTTTTCCTGCTCCTCTTAGCATGATAAAGAAGATTCAAAGAGAGTGAGATGCCAGCTCCTTTCATTCAGTCAGTAGCTTCAATCATTTCTGGATGTTTTTCAATGGAAAAAATCAATGAATATTGTAAATGCACAAACAGTAATTTCTCCGCATTGCAAGGTGCAATTCTGAAATTTTTTGCTTTTTCCTGCTCCTCTTAGCATGATAAAGAAGATTCAAAGAGAGTGAGATGCCAGCTCCTTTCATTCAGTCAGTAGCTTCAATCATTTCTGGACGTTTTTCAATGGCAAAAATCAATGAATATTGTAAATGCACAAACAGTAATTTCTCCGCATTGCAAGGTGCAATTCTGAAATTTTTTGCTTTTTTCTGCTCCTCTTAGCATGATAAAGAAGATTCATAGAGAGTGAGATGCCAGCTCCTTTCATTCAGTCAGTAGCTTCAATCATTTCTGGTATATGAATAACATGATGTTTTTCAATGGCAAAAATCAATGAATATTGTAAATGCACAAACAGTAATTTCTCCGCATTGCAAGGTGCAATTCTGAATTTTTTTGCTTTTTCCTGCTCCTCTTAGCATGATAAAGAAGATTCAAAGAGAGTGAGATGCCAGCTCCTTTCATTCAGTCAGTAGCTTCAATCATTTCTGGAAGTTTTTCAATGGCAAAAATCAATGAATATTGTAAATGCACAAACAGTAATTTCTCCGCATTGCAAGGTGCAATTCTGAAATTTTTTGCTTTTTCCTGCTCCTCTTAGCATGATAAAGAAGATTCAAAGAGAGTGAGATGCCAGCTCCTTTCATTCAGTCAGTAGCTTCAATCATTTCTGGTATATGAATAACATGATGTTTTTCAATGGCAAAAATCAATGAATATTGTAAATGCACAAACAGTAATTTCTCCGCATTGCAAGGTGCAATTCTGAAATTTTTTGCTTTTTCCTGCTCCTCTTAGCATGATAAAGAAGATTCAAAGAGAGTGAGATGCCAGCTCCTTTCATTCAGTCAGTAGCTTCAATCATTTCTGGTATATGAATAACATGATGTTTTTCAATGGCAAAAATCAATGAATATTGTAAATGCACAAACAGTAATTTCTCCGCCTTGCAAGGTGCAATTCTGAAATTTTTTGCCTTTTCCTGCTCCTCTTAGCATGATAAAGAAGATTCAAAGAGAGTGAGATGCCAGCTCCTTTCATTCAGTCAGTAGCTTCAATCATTTCTGGACGTTTTTCAATGGCAAAAATCAATGAATATTGTAAATGCACAAACAGTAATTTCTCCGCATTGCAAGGTGCAATTCTGAAATTTTTTGCTTTTTCCTGCTCCTCTTAGCATGATAAAGAAGATTCAAAGAGAGTGAGATGCCAGCTCCTTTCATTCAGTCAGTAGCTTCAAACATTTCTGGTATATGAATAACATGATGTTTTTCAATGGCAAAAATCAATGAATATTGTAAATGCACAAACAGTAATTTCTCCGCATTGCAAGGTGCAATTCTGAAATTTTTTGCTTTTTCCTGCTCCTCTTAGCATGATAAAGAAGATTCAAAGAGAGTGAGATGCCAGCTCCTTTCATTCAGTCAGTAGCTTCAATCATTTCTGGACGTTTTTCAATGGCAAAAATCAATGAATATTGTAAATGCACAAACAGTAATTTCTCCGCATTGCAAGGTGCAATTCTGAAATTTTTTGCTTTTTCCTGCTCCTCTTAGCATGATAAAGAAGATTCAAAGAGAGTGAGATGCCAGCTCCTTTCATTCAGTCAGTAGCTTCAATCATTTCTGGTATATGAATAACATGATGTTTTTCAATGGCAAAAATAAATGAATATTGTAAATGCACAAACAGTAATTTCTCCGCATTGCAAGGTGCAATTCTGAAATTTTTTGCTTTTTCCTGCTCCTCTTAGCATGATAAAGAAGATTCAAAGAGAGTGAGATGCCAGCTCCTTTCATTCAGTCAGTAGCTTCAATCATTTCTGGTATATGAATAACATGATGTTTTTCAATGGCAAAAATCAATGAATATTGTAAATGCACAAACAGTAATTTCTCCGCATTGCAAGGTGCAATTCTGAAATTTTTTGCCTTTTCCTGCTCCTCTTAGCATGATAAAGAAGATTCAAAGAGAGTGAGATGCCAGCTCCTTTCATTCAGTCAGTAGCTTCAATCATTTCTGGTATATGAATAACATGATGTTTTTCAATGGCAAAAATCAATGAATATTGTAAATGCACAAACAGTAATTTCTCCGCATTGCAAGGTGCAATTCTGAAATTTTTTGCCTTTTCCTGCTCCTCTTAGCATGATAAAGAAGATTCAAAGAGAGTGAGATGCCAGCTCCTTTCATTCAGTCAGTAGCTTAAATCATTTCTGGACGTTTTTCAATGGCAAAAATCAATGAATATTGTAAATGCACAAACAGTATTTTCTCCGCATTGCAAGGTGCAATTCTGAAATTTTTTGCTTTTTCCTGCTCCTCTTAGCATGATAAAGAAGATTCAAAGAGAGTGAGATGCCAGCTCCTTTCATTCAGTCAGTAGCTTCAATCATTTCTGGTATATGAATAACATGATGTTTTTCAATGGCAAAAATCAATGAATATTGTAAATGCACAAACAGTAATTTCTCCGCATTGCAAGGTGCAATTCTGAAATTTTTTGCTTTTTCCTGCTCCTCTTAGCATGATAAAGAAGATTCAAAGAGAGTGAGATGCCAGCTCCTTTCATTCAGTCAGTAGCTTCAATCATTTCTGGACGTTTTTCAATGGCAAAAATCAATGAATATTGTAAATGCACAAACAGTAATTTCTCCGCATTGCAAGGTGCAATTCTGAAATTTTTTGCTTTTTCCTGCTCCTCTTAGCATGATAAAGAAGATTCAAAGAGAGTGAGATGCCAGCTCCTTTCATTCAGTCAGTAGCTTCAATCATTTCTGGTATATGAATAACATGATGTTTTTCAATGGCAAAAATCAATGAATATTGTAAATGCACAAACAGTAATTTCTCCACATTGCAAGGTGCAATTCTGAAATTTTTTGCTTTTTCCTGCTCCTCTTAGCATGATAAAGAAGATTCAAAGAGAGTGAGATGCCAGCTCCTTTAATTCAGTCAGTAGCTTCAATCATTTCTGGACGTTTTTCAATGGCAAAAATCAATGAATATTGTAAATGCACAAACAGTAATTTCTCCGCATTGCAAGGTGCAATTCTGAAATTTTTTGCTTTTTCCTGCTCCTCTTAGCATGATAAAGAAGATTCAAAGAGAGTGAGATGCCAGCTCCTTTCATTCAGTCAGTAGCTTCAAACATTTCTGGAATATGAATAACATGATGTTTTTCAATGGCAAAAATCAATGAATATTGTAAATGCACAAACAGTAATTTCTCCGCATTGCAAGGTGCAATTCTGAAATTTTTTGCTTTTTCCTGCTCCTCTTAGCATGATAAAGAAGATTCAAAGAGAGTGAGATGCCAGCTCCTTTCATTCAGTCAGTAGCTTCAATCATTTCTGGACGTTTTTCAATGGCAAAAATCAATGAATATTGTAAATGCACAAACAGTAATTTCTCCGCATTGCAAGGTGCAATTCTGAAATTTTTTGCTTTTTCCTGCTCCTCTTAGCATGATAAAGAAGATTCAAAGAGAGTGAGATGCCAGCTCCTTTCATTCAGTCAGTAGCTTCAATCATTTCTGGACGTTTTTCAATGGCAAAAATCAATGAATATTGTAAATGCACAAACAGTAATTTCTCCGCATTGCAAGGTGCAATTCTGAAATTTTTTGCTTTTTCCTGCTCCTCTTAGCATGATAAAGAAGATTCAAAGAGAGTGAGATGCCAGCTCCTTTCATTCAGTCAGTAGCTTCAATCATTTCTGGTATATGAATAACATGATGTTTTTCAATGGCAAAAATCAATGAATATTGTAAATGCACAAACAGTAATTTCTCCGCATTGCAAGGTGCAATTCTGAAATTTTTTGCTTTTTCCTGCTCCTCTTAGCATGATAAAGAAGATTCAAAGAGAGTGAGATGCCAGCTCCTTTCATTCAGTCAGTAGCTTCAATCATTTCTGGTATATGAATAACATGATGTTTTTCAATGGCAAAAATCAATGAATATTGTAAATGCACAAACAGTAATTTCTCCGCATTGCAAGGTGCAATTCTGAAATTTTTTGCCTTTTCCTGCTCCTCTTAGCATGATAAAGAAGATTCAAAGAGAGTGAGATGCCAGCTCCTTTCATTCAGTCAGTAGCTTCAATCATTTCTGGATGTTTTTCAATGGAAAAAATCAATGAATATTGTAAATGCACAAACAGTAATTTCTCCGCATTGCAAGGTGCAATTCTGAAATTTTTTGCTTTTTCCTGCTCCTCTTAGCATGATAAAGAAGATTCAAAGAGAGTGAGATGCCAGCTCCTTTCATTCAGTCAGTAGCTTCAATCATTTCTGGACGTTTTTCAATGGCAAAAATCAATGAATATTGTAAATTCACAAACAGTAATTTCTCCGTATTGCAAGGTGCAATTCTGAAATTTTTTGCTTTTTCCTGCTCCTCTTAGCATGATAAAGAAGATTCAAAGAGAGTGAGATGCCAGCTCCTTTCATTCAGTCAGTAGCTTCAATCATTTCTGGACGTTTTTCAATGGCAAAAATCAATGAATATTGTAAATGCACAAACAGTAATTTCTCCGCATTGCAAGGTGCAATTCTGAAATTTTTTGCTTTTTTCTGCTCCTCTTAGCATGATAAAGAAGATTCATAGAGAGTGAGATGCCAGCTCCTTTCATTCAGTCAGTAGCTTCAATCATTTCTGGTATATGAATAACATGATGTTTTTCAATGGCAAAAATCAATGAATATTGTAAATGCACAAACAGTAATTTCTCCGCATTGCAAGGTGCAATTCTGAATTTTTTTGCTTTTTCCTGCTCCTCTTAGCATGATAAAGAAGATTCAAAGAGAGTGAGATGCCAGCTCCTTTCATTCAGTCAGTAGCTTCAATCATTTCTGGAAGTTTTTCAATGGCAAAAATCAATGAATATTGTAAATGCACAAACAGTAATTTCTCCGCATTGCAAGGTGCAATTCTGAAATTTTTTGCTTTTTCCTGCTCCTCTTAGCATGATAAAGAAGATTCAAAGAGAGTGAGATGCCAGCTCCTTTCATTCAGTCAGTAGCTTCAATCATTTCTGGTATATGAATAACATGATGTTTTTCAATGGCAAAAATCAATGAATATTGTAAATGCACAAACAGTAATTTCTCCGCATTGCAAGGTGCAATTCTGAAATTTTTTGCTTTTTCCTGCTCCTCTTAGCATGATAAAGAAGATTCAAAGAGAGTGAGATGCCAGCTCCTTTCATTCAGTCAGTAGCTTCAATCATTTCTGGTATATGAATAACATGATGTTTTTCAATGGCAAAAATCAATGAATATTGTAAATGCACAAACAGTAATTTCTCCGCCTTGCAAGGTGCAATTCTGAAATTTTTTGCCTTTTCCTGCTCCTCTTAGCATGATAAAGAAGATTCAAAGAGAGTGAGATGCCAGCTCCTTTCATTCAGTCAGTAGCTTCAATCATTTCTGGACGTTTTTCAATGGCAAAAATCAATGAATATTGTAAATGCACAAACAGTAATTTCTCCGCATTGCAAGGTGCAATTCTGAAATTTTTTGCTTTTTCCTGCTCCTCTTAGCATGATAAAGAAGATTCAAAGAGAGTGAGATGCCAGCTCCTTTCATTCAGTCAGTAGCTTCAAACATTTCTGGTATATGAATAACATGATGTTTTTCAATGGCAAAAATCAATGAATATTGTAAATGCACAAACAGTAATTTCTCCGCATTGCAAGGTGCAATTCTGAAATTTTTTGCTTTTTCCTGCTCCTCTTAGCATGATAAAGAAGATTCAAAGAGAGTGAGATGCCAGCTCCTTTCATTCAGTCAGTAGCTTCAATCATTTCTGGACGTTTTTCAATGGCAAAAATCAATGAATATTGTAAATGCACAAACAGTAATTTCTCCGCATTGCAAGGTGCAATTCTGAAATTTTTTGCTTTTTCCTGCTCCTCTTAGCATGATAAAGAAGATTCAAAGAGAGTGAGATGCCAGCTCCTTTCATTCAGTCAGTAGCTTCAATCATTTCTGGTATATGAATAACATGATGTTTTTCAATGGCAAAAATAAATGAATATTGTAAATGCACAAACAGTAATTTCTCCGCATTGCAAGGTGCAATTCTGAAATTTTTTGCTTTTTCCTGCTCCTCTTAGCATGATAAAGAAGATTCAAAGAGAGTGAGATGCCAGCTCCTTTCATTCAGTCAGTAGCTTCAATCATTTCTGGTATATGAATAACATGATGTTTTTCAATGGCAAAAATCAATGAATATTGTAAATGCACAAACAGTAATTTCTCCGCATTGCAAGGTGCAATTCTGAAATTTTTTGCCTTTTCCTGCTCCTCTTAGCATGATAAAGAAGATTCAAAGAGAGTGAGATGCCAGCTCCTTTCATTCAGTCAGTAGCTTCAATCATTTCTGGTATATGAATAACATGATGTTTTTCAATGGCAAAAATCAATGAATATTGTAAATGCACAAACAGTAATTTCTCCGCATTGCAAGGTGCAATTCTGAAATTTTTTGCTTTTTTCTGCTCCTCTTAGCATGATAAAGAAGATTCATAGAGAGTGAGATGCCAGCTCCTTTCATTCAGTCAGTAGCTTCAATCATTTCTGGTATATGAATAACATGATGTTTTTCAATGGCAAAAATCAATGAATATTGTAAATGCACAAACAGTAATTTCTCCGCATTGCAAGGTGCAATTCTGAATTTTTTTGCTTTTTCCTGCTCCTCTTAGCATGATAAAGAAGATTCAAAGAGAGTGAGATGCCAGCTCCTTTCATTCAGTCAGTAGCTTCAATCATTTCTGGAAGTTTTTCAATGGCAAAAATCAATGAATATTGTAAATGCACAAACAGTAATTTCTCCGCATTGCAAGGTGCAATTCTGAAATTTTTTGCTTTTTCCTGCTCCTCTTAGCATGATAAAGAAGATTCAAAGAGAGTGAGATGCCAGCTCCTTTCATTCAGTCAGTAGCTTCAATCATTTCTGGTATATGAATAACATGATGTTTTTCAATGGCAAAAATCAATGAATATTGTAAATGCACAAACAGTAATTTCTCCGCATTGCAAGGTGCAATTCTGAAATTTTTTGCTTTTTCCTGCTCCTCTTAGCATGATAAAGAAGATTCAAAGAGAGTGAGATGCCAGCTCCTTTCATTCAGTCAGTAGCTTCAATCATTTCTGGTATATGAATAACATGATGTTTTTCAATGGCAAAAATCAATGAATATTGTAAATGCACAAACAGTAATTTCTCCGCCTTGCAAGGTGCAATTCTGAAATTTTTTGCCTTTTCCTGCTCCTCTTAGCATGATAAAGAAGATTCAAAGAGAGTGAGATGCCAGCTCCTTTCATTCAGTCAGTAGCTTCAATCATTTCTGGACGTTTTTCAATGGCAAAAATCAATGAATATTGTAAATGCACAAACAGTAATTTCTCCGCATTGCAAGGTGCAATTCTGAAATTTTTTGCTTTTTCCTGCTCCTCTTAGCATGATAAAGAAGATTCAAAGAGAGTGAGATGCCAGCTCCTTTCATTCAGTCAGTAGCTTCAAACATTTCTGGTATATGAATAACATGATGTTTTTCAATGGCAAAAATCAATGAATATTGTAAATGCACAAACAGTAATTTCTCCGCATTGCAAGGTGCAATTCTGAAATTTTTTGCTTTTTCCTGCTCCTCTTAGCATGATAAAGAAGATTCAAAGAGAGTGAGATGCCAGCTCCTTTCATTCAGTCAGTAGCTTCAATCATTTCTGGACGTTTTTCAATGGCAAAAATCAATGAATATTGTAAATGCACAAACAGTAATTTCTCCGCATTGCAAGGTGCAATTCTGAAATTTTTTGCTTTTTCCTGCTCCTCTTAGCATGATAAAGAAGATTCAAAGAGAGTGAGATGCCAGCTCCTTTCATTCAGTCAGTAGCTTCAATCATTTCTGGTATATGAATAACATGATGTTTTTCAATGGCAAAAATAAATGAATATTGTAAATGCACAAACAGTAATTTCTCCGCATTGCAAGGTGCAATTCTGAAATTTTTTGCTTTTTCCTGCTCCTCTTAGCATGATAAAGAAGATTCAAAGAGAGTGAGATGCCAGCTCCTTTCATTCAGTCAGTAGCTTCAATCATTTCTGGTATATGAATAACATGATGTTTTTCAATGGCAAAAATCAATGAATATTGTAAATGCACAAACAGTAATTTCTCCGCATTGCAAGGTGCAATTCTGAAATTTTTTGCCTTTTCCTGCTCCTCTTAGCATGATAAAGAAGATTCAAAGAGAGTGAGATGCCAGCTCCTTTCATTCAGTCAGTAGCTTCAATCATTTCTGGTATATGAATAACATGATGTTTTTCAATGGCAAAAATCAATGAATATTGTAAATGCACAAACAGTAATTTCTCCGCATTGCAAGGTGCAATTCTGAAATTTTTTGCCTTTTCCTGCTCCTCTTAGCATGATAAAGAAGATTCAAAGAGAGTGAGATGCCAGCTCCTTTCATTCAGTCAGTAGCTTAAATCATTTCTGGACGTTTTTCAATGGCAAAAATCAATGAATATTGTAAATGCACAAACAGTATTTTCTCCGCATTGCAAGGTGCAATTCTGAAATTTTTTGCTTTTTCCTGCTCCTCTTAGCATGATAAAGAAGATTCAAAGAGAGTGAGATGCCAGCTCCTTTCATTCAGTCAGTAGCTTCAATCATTTCTGGTATATGAATAACATGATGTTTTTCAATGGCAAAAATCAATGAATATTGTAAATGCACAAACAGTAATTTCTCCGCATTGCAAGGTGCAATTCTGAAATTTTTTGCTTTTTCCTGCTCCTCTTAGCATGATAAAGAAGATTCAAAGAGAGTGAGATGCCAGCTCCTTTCATTCAGTCAGTAGCTTCAATCATTTCTGGACGTTTTTCAATGGCAAAAATCAATGAATATTGTAAATGCACAAACAGTAATTTCTCCGCATTGCAAGGTGCAATTCTGAAATTTTTTGCTTTTTCCTGCTCCTCTTAGCATGATAAAGAAGATTCAAAGAGAGTGAGATGCCAGCTCCTTTCATTCAGTCAGTAGCTTCAATCATTTCTGGACGTTTTTCAATGGCAAAAATCAATGAATATTGTAAATGCACAAACAGTAATTTCTCCGCATTGCAAGGTGCAATTCTGAAATTTTTTGCTTTTTCCTGCTCCTCTTAGCATGATAAAGAAGATTCAAAGAGAGTGAGATGCCAGCTCCTTTCATTCAGTCAGTAGCTTCAATCATTTCTGGTATATGAATAACATGATGTTTTTCAATGGCAAAAATAAATGAATATTGTAAATGCACAAACAGTAATTTCTCCGCATTGCAAGGTGCAATTCTGAAATTTTTTGCTTTTTCCTGCTCCTCTTAGCATGATAAAGAAGATTCAAAGAGAGTGAGATGCCAGCTCCTTTCATTCAGTCAGTAGCTTCAATCATTTCTGGTATATGAATAACATGATGTTTTTCAATGGCAAAAATCAATGAATATTGTAAATGCACAAACAGTAATTTCTCCGCATTGCAAGGTGCAATTCTGAAATTTTTTGCCTTTTCCTGCTCCTCTTAGCATGATAAAGAAGATTCAAAGAGAGTGAGATGCCAGCTCCTTTCATTCAGTCAGTAGCTTCAATCATTTCTGGTATATGAATAACATGATGTTTTTCAATGGCAAAAATCAATGAATATTGTAAATGCACAAACAGTAATTTCTCCGCATTGCAAGGTGCAATTCTGAAATTTTTTGCCTTTTCCTGCTCCTCTTAGCATGATAAAGAAGATTCAAAGAGAGTGAGATGCCAGCTCCTTTCATTCAGTCAGTAGCTTAAATCATTTCTGGACGTTTTTCAATGGCAAAAATCAATGAATATTGTAAATGCACAAACAGTATTTTCTCCGCATTGCAAGGTGCAATTCTGAAATTTTTTGCTTTTTCCTGCTCCTCTTAGCATGATAAAGAAGATTCAAAGAGAGTGAGATGCCAGCTCCTTTCATTCAGTCAGTAGCTTCAATCATTTCTGGTATATGAATAACATGATGTTTTTCAATGGCAAAAATCAATGAATATTGTAAATGCACAAACAGTAATTTCTCCGCATTGCAAGGTGCAATTCTGAAATTTTTTGCTTTTTCCTGCTCCTCTTAGCATGATAAAGAAGATTCAAAGAGAGTGAGATGCCAGCTCCTTTCATTCAGTCAGTAGCTTCAATCATTTCTGGACGTTTTTCAATGGCAAAAATCAATGAATATTGTAAATGCACAAACAGTAATTTCTCCGCATTGCAAGGTGCAATTCTGAAATTTTTTGCTTTTTCCTGCTCCTCTTAGCATGATAAAGAAGATTCAAAGAGAGTGAGATGCCAGCTCCTTTCATTCAGTCAGTAGCTTCAATCATTTCTGGTATATGAATAACATGATGTTTTTCAATGGCAAAAATCAATGAATATTGTAAATGCACAAACAGTAATTTCTCCACATTGCAAGGTGCAATTCTGAAATTTTTTGCTTTTTCCTGCTCCTCTTAGCATGATAAAGAAGATTCAAAGAGAGTGAGATGCCAGCTCCTTTAATTCAGTCAGTAGCTTCAATCATTTCTGGACGTTTTTCAATGGCAAAAATCAATGAATATTGTAAATGCACAAACAGTAATTTCTCCGCATTGCAAGGTGCAATTCTGAAATTTTTTGCTTTTTCCTGCTCCTCTTAGCATGATAAAGAAGATTCAAAGAGAGTGAGATGCCAGCTCCTTTCATTCAGTCAGTAGCTTCAAACATTTCTGGAATATGAATAACATGATGTTTTTCAATGGCAAAAATCAATGAATATTGTAAATGCACAAACAGTAATTTCTCCGCATTGCAAGGTGCAATTCTGAAATTTTTTGCTTTTTCCTGCTCCTCTTAGCATGATAAAGAAGATTCAAAGAGAGTGAGATGCCAGCTCCTTTCATTCAGTCAGTAGCTTCAATCATTTCTGGACGTTTTTCAATGGCAAAAATCAATGAATATTGTAAATGCACAAACAGTAATTTCTCCGCATTGCAAGGTGCAATTCTGAAATTTTTTGCTTTTTCCTGCTCCTCTTAGCATGATAAAGAAGATTCAAAGAGAATGAGATGCCAGCTCCTTTCATTCAGTCAGTAGCTTCAATCATTTCTGGACGTTTTTCAACGGCAAAAATCAATGAATATTGTAAATGCACAAACAGTAATTTCTCCGCATTGCAAGGTGCAATTCTGAAATTTTTTGCTTTTTCCTGCTC
Source organism: Phyllobates terribilis (assembly GCF_046119375.1). Taxonomy (NCBI): domain Eukaryota; kingdom Metazoa; phylum Chordata; class Amphibia; order Anura; family Dendrobatidae; genus Phyllobates; species Phyllobates terribilis. The sequence continues at coordinate 124,799 of NW_027364737.1, forward strand.
CTCTTAGCATGATAAAGAAGATTCAAAGAGAGTGAGATGCCAGCTCCTTTCATTCAGTCAGTAGCTTCAATCATTTCTGGACGTTTTTCAATAGCAAAAATCAATGAATATTGTAAATGCACAAACAGTAATTTCTCCGCATTGCAAGGTGCAATTCTGAAATTTTTTGCTTTTTCCTGCTCCTCTTAGCATGATAAAGAAGATTCAAAGAGAGTGAGATGCCAGCTCCTTTAATTCAGTCAGTAGCTTCAATCATTTCTGGACGTTTTTCAATGGCAAAAATCAATGAATATTGTAAATGCACAAACAGTAATTTCTCCGCATTGCAAGGTGCAATTCTGAAATTTTTTGCTTTTTCCTGCTCCTCTTAGCATGATAAAGAAGATTCAAAGAGAGTGAGATGCCAGCTCCTTTCATTCAGTCAGTAGCTTCAAACATTTCTGGAATATGAATAACATGATGTTTTTCAATGGCAAAAATCAATGAATATTGTAAATGCACAAACCGTAATTTCTCCGCATTGCAAGGTGCAATTCTGAAATTTTTTGCTTTTTCCTGCTCCTCTTAGCATGATAAAGAAGATTCAAAGAGAGTGAGATGCCAGCTCCTTTCATTCAGTCAGTAGCTTCAATCATTTCTGGACGTTTTTCAATGGCAAAAATCAATGAATATTGTAAATGCACAAACAGTAATTTCTCCGCATTGCAAGGTGCAATTCTGAAATTTTTTGCTTTTTCCTGCTCCTCTTAGCATGATAAAGAAGATTCAAAGAGAGTGAGATGCCAGCTCCTTTCATTCAGTCAGTAGCTTCAATCATTTCTGGACGTTTTTCAATAGCAAAAATCAATGAATATTGTAAATGCACAAACAGTAATTTCTCCGCATTGCAAGGTGCAATTCTGAAATTTTTTGCTTTTTCCTGCTCCTCTTAGCATGATAAAGAAAATTCAAAGAGAGTGAGATGCCAGCTCCTTTCATTCAGTCAGTAGCTTTAATCATTTCTGGACGTTTTTCAATGGCAAAAATCAATGAATATTGTAAATGCACAAACAGTAATTTCTCCGCATTGCAAGGTGCAATTCTGAAATTTTTTGCTTTTTCCTGCTCCTCTTAGCATGATAAAGAAGATTCAAAGAGAGTGAGATGCCAGCTCCTTTCATTCAGTCAGTAGCTTCAATCATTTCTGGACGTTTTTCAATGGCAAAAATCAATGAATATTGTAAATGCACAAGCAGTAATTTCTCCGCATTGCAAGGTGCAATTCTGAAATTTTTTGCTTTTTCCTGCTCCTCTTAGCATGATAAAGAAGATTCAAAGAGAGTGAGATGCCAGCTCCTTTCATTCAGTCAGTAGCTTTAATCATTTCTGGACGTTTTTCAATGGCAAAAATCAATGAATATTGTAAATGCACAAACAGTAATTTCTCCGCATTGCAAGGTGCAATTCTGAAATTTTTTGCTTTTTCCTGCTCCTCTTAGCATGATAAAGAAGATTCAAAGAGACTGAGATGCCAGCTCCTTTCATTCAGTCAGTAGCTTCAATCATTTCTGGACGTTTCTCAATGGCAAAAATCAATGAATATTGTAAATGCACAAACAGTAATTTCTCCGCATTGCAAGGTGCAATTCTGAAATTTTTTACTTTTTCCTGCTCCTCTTAGCATGAAAAAGAAGATTCAAAGAGAGTGAGATGCCAGCTCCTTTCATTCAGTCAGTAGCTTCAATCATTTCTGGTATATGAATAACATGATGTTTTTCAATGGCAAAAATCAATGAATATTGTAAATGCACAAACAGTAATTTCTCCGCATTGCAAGGTGCAATTCTGAAATTTTTTGCTTTTTCCTGCTCCTCTTAGCATGATAAAGAAGATTCAAAGAGAGTGAGATGCCAGCTCCTTTCATTCAGTCAGTAGCTTCAATCATTTCTGGACGTTTTTCAATGGCAAAAATCAATGAATATTGTAAATGCACAAACAGTAATTTCTCCGCATTGCAAGGTGCAATTCTGAAATTTTTTGCTTTTTCCTGCTCCTCTTAGCATGATAAAGAAGATTCAAAGAGAGTGAGATGCCAGCTCCTTTCATTCAGTCAGTAGCTTCAATCATTTCTGGTATATGAATAACATGATGTTTTTCAATGGCAAAAATCAATGAATATTGTAAATGCACAAACAGTAATTTCTCCGCATTGCAAGGTGCAATTCTGAAATTTTTTGCTTTTTCCTGCTCCTCTTAGCATGATAAAGAAGATTCAAAGAGAGTGAGATGCCAGCTCCTTTCATTCAGTCAGTAGCTTCAAACATTTCTGGACGTTTTTCAATGGCAAAAATCAATGAATATTGTAAATGCACAAACAGTAATTTCTCCGCATTGCAAGGTGCAATTCTGAAATTTTTTGCTTTTTCCTGCTCCTCTTAGCATGATAAAGAAGATTCAAAGAGAGTGAGATGCCAGCTCCTTTCATTCAGTCAGTAGCTTCAATCATTTCTGGTATATGAATAACATGATGTTTAACAATGGCAAAAATCAATGAATATTGTAAATGCACAAACAGTAATTTCTCCGCATTGCAAGGTGCAATTCTGAAATTTTTTGCTTTTTCCTGCTCCTCTTAGCATGATAAAGAAGATTCAAAGAGAGTGAGATGCCAGCTCCTTTCATTCAGTCAGTAGCTTCAATCATTTCTGGATGTTTTTCAATGGCAAAAATCAATGAATATTGTAAATGCACAAACAGTAATTTCTCCGCATTGCAAGGTGCAATTCTGAAATTTTTTGCTTTTTCCTGCTCCTCTTAGCATGATAAAGAAGATTCAAAGAGAGTGAGATGCCAGTTCCTTTCATTCAGTCAGTAGCTTCAATCATTTCTGGACGTTTTTCAACGGCAAAAATCAATGAATATTGTAAATGCACAAACAGTAATTTCTCCGCATTGCAAGGTGCAATTCTGAAATTTTTTGCTTTTTCCTGCTCCTCTTAGCATGATAAAGAAGATTCAAAGAGAGTGAGATGCCAGCTCCTTTCATTCAGTCAGTAGCTTCAATCATTTCTGGACGTTTTTCAATGGCAAAAATCAATGAATATTGTAAATGCACAAACAGTAATTTCTCCGCATTGCAAGGTGCAATTCTGAAATTTTTTGCTTTTTCCTGCTCCTCTTAGCATGATAAAGAAGATTCAAAGAGAGTGAGATGCCAGCTCCTTTCATTCAGTCAGTAGCTTCAATCATTTCTGGACGTTTTTCAATGGCAAAAATCAATGAATATTGTAAATGCACAAACAGTAATTTCTCCGTATTGCAAGGTGCAATTCTGAAATTTTTTGCTTTTTCCTGCTCCTCTTAGCATGATAAAGAAGATTCAAAGAGAGTGAGATGCCAGCTCCTTTCATTCAGTCAGTAGCTTCAATCATTTCTGGACGTTTTTCAATGGCAAAAATCAATGAATATTGTAAATGCACAAGCAGTAATTTCTCCGCATTGCAAGGTGCAATTCTGAAATTTTTTGCTTTTTCCTGCTCCTCTTAGCATGATAAAGAAGATTCAAAGAGACTGAGATGCCAGCTCCTTTCATTCAGTCAGTAGCTTCAATCATTTCTGGACGTTTTTCAATGGCAAAAATCAATGAATATTGTAAATGCACAAACAGTAATTTCTCCGCATTGCAAGGTGCAATTCTGAAATTTTTTACTTTTTCCTGCTCCTCTTAGCATGAAAAAGAAGATTCAAAGAGAGTGAGATGCCAGCTCCTTTCATTCAGTCAGTAGCTTCAATCATTTCTGGTATATGAATAACATGATGTTTTTCAATGGCAAAAATCAATGAATATTGTAAATGCACAAACAGTAATTTCTCCGCATTGCAAGGTGCAATTCTGAATTTTTTTGCTTTTTCCTGCTCCTCTTAGCATGATAAAGAAGATTCAAAGAGAGTGAGATGCCAGCTCCTTTCATTCAGTCAGTAGCTTCAATCATTTCTGGACGTTTTTCAATGGCAAAAATCAATGAATTTTGTAAATGCACAAACAGTAATTTCTCCGCATTGCAAGGTGCAATTCTGAAATTTTTTGCTTTTTCCTGCTCCTCTTAGCATGATAAAGAAGATTCAAAGAGAGTGAGATGCCAGCTCCTTTCATTCAGTCAGTAGCTTCAATCATTTCTGGTATATGAATAACATGATGTTTTTCAATGGCAAAAATCAATGAATATTGTAAATGCACAAACAGTAATTTCACCGCATTGCAAGGTGCAATTCTGAAATTTTTTGCTTTTTCCTGCTCCTCTTAGCATGATAAAGAAGATTCAAAGAGAGTGAGATGCCAGCTCCTTTCATTCAGTCAGTAGCTTCAATCATTTCTGGTATATGAATAACATGATGTTTTTCAATGGCAAAAATCAATGAATATTGTAAATGCACAAACAGTAATTTCTCCGCATTGCAAGGTGCAATTCTGAAATTTTTTGCCTTTTCCTGCTCCTCTTAGCATGATAAAGAAGATTCAAAGAGAGTGAGATGCCAGCTCCTTTCATTCAGTCAGTAGCTTCAATCATTTCTGGACGTTTTTCAATGGCAAAAATCAATGAATATTGTAAATGCACAAACAGTAATTTCTCCGCATTGCAAGGTGCAATTCTGAAATTTTTTGCTTTTTCCTGCTCCTCTTAGCATGATAAAGAAGATTCAAAGAGAGTGAGATGCCAGCTCCTTTCATTCAGTCAGTAGCTTCAAACATTTCTGGTATATGAATAACATGATGTTTTTCAATGGCAAAAATCAATGAATATTGTAAATGCACAAACAGTAATTTCTCCGCATTGCAAGGTGCAATTCTGAAATTTTTTGCTTTTTCCTGCTCCTCTTAGCATGATAAAGAAGATTCAAAGAGAGTGAGATGCCAGCTCCTTTCATTCAGTCAGTAGCTTCAATCATTTCTGGACGTTTTTCAATGGCAAAAATCAATGAATATTGTAAATGCACAAACAGTAATTTCTCCGCATTGCAAGGTGCAATTCTGAAATTTTTTGCTTTTTCCTGCTCCTCTTAGCATGATAAAGAAGATTCAAAGAGAGTGAGATGCCAGCTCCTTTCATTCAGTCAGTAGCTTCAATCATTTCTGGTATATGAATAACATGATGTTTTTCAATGGCAAAAATAAATGAATATTGTAAATGCACAAACAGTAATTTCTCCGCATTGCAAGGTGCAATTCTGAAATTTTTTGCTTTTTCCTGCTCCTCTTAGCATGATAAAGAAGATTCAAAGAGAGTGAGATGCCAGCTCCTTTCATTCAGTCAGTAGCTTCAATCATTTCTGGTATATGAATAACATGATGTTTTTCAATGGCAAAAATCAATGAATATTGTAAATGCACAAACAGTAATTTCTCCGCATTGCAAGGTGCAATTCTGAAATTTTTTGCTTTTTCCTGCTCCTCTTAGCATGATAAAGAAGATTCAAAGAGAGTGAGATGCCAGCTCCTTTCATTCAGTCAGTAGCTTCAATCATTTCTGGTATATGAATAACATGATGTTTTTCAATGGCAAAAATCAATGAATATTGTAAATGCACAAACAGTAATTTCTCCGCATTGCAAGGTGCAATTCTGAAATTTTTTGCCTTTTCCTGCTCCTCTTAGCATGATAAAGAAGATTCAAAGAGAGTGAGATGCCAGCTCCTTTCATTCAGTCAGTAGCTTAAATCATTTCTGGACGTTTTTCAATGGCAAAAATCAATGAATATTGTAAATGCACAAACAGTATTTTCTCCGCATTGCAAGGTGCAATTCTGAAATTTTTTGCTTTTTCCTGCTCCTCTTAGCATGATAAAGAAGATTCAAAGAGAGTGAGATGCCAGCTCCTTTCATTCAGTCAGTAGCTTCAATCATTTCTGGTATATGAATAACATGATGTTTTTCAATGGCAAAAATCAATGAATATTGTAAATGCACAAACAGTAATTTCTCCGCATTGCAAGGTGCAATTCTGAAATTTTTTGCTTTTTCCTGCTCCTCTTAGCATGATAAAGAAGATTCAAAGAGAGTGAGATGCCAGCTCCTTTCATTCAGTCAGTAGCTTCAATCATTTCTGGACGTTTTTCAATGGCAAAAATCAATGAATATTGTAAATGCACAAACAGTAATTTCTCCGCATTGCAAGGTGCAATTCTGAAATTTTTTGCTTTTTCCTGCTCCTCTTAGCATGATAAAGAAGATTCAAAGAGAGTGAGATGCCAGCTCCTTTCATTCAGTCAGTAGCTTCAATCATTTCTGGTATATGAATAACATGATGTTTTTCAATGGCAAAAATCAATGAATATTGTAAATGCACAAACAGTAATTTCTCCACATTGCAAGGTGCAATTCTGAAATTTTTTGCTTTTTCCTGCTCCTCTTAGCATGATAAAGAAGATTCAAAGAGAGTGAGATGCCAGCTCCTTTAATTCAGTCAGTAGCTTCAATCATTTCTGGACGTTTTTCAATGGCAAAAATCAATGAATATTGTAAATGCACAAACAGTAATTTCTCCGCATTGCAAGGTGCAATTCTGAAATTTTTTGCTTTTTCCTGCTCCTCTTAGCATGATAAAGAAGATTCAAAGAGAGTGAGATGCCAGCTCCTTTCATTCAGTCAGTAGCTTCAAACATTTCTGGAATATGAATAACATGATGTTTTTCAATGGCAAAAATCAATGAATATTGTAAATGCACAAACAGTAATTTCTCCGCATTGCAAGGTGCAATTCTGAAATTTTTTGCTTTTTCCTGCTCCTCTTAGCATGATAAAGAAGATTCAAAGAGAGTGAGATGCCAGCTCCTTTCATTCAGTCAGTAGCTTCAATCATTTCTGGACGTTTTTCAATGGCAAAAATCAATGAATATTGTAAATGCACAAACAGTAATTTCTCCGCATTGCAAGGTGCAATTCTGAAATTTTTTGCTTTTTCCTGCTCCTCTTAGCATGATAAAGAAGATTCAAAGAGAATGAGATGCCAGCTCCTTTCATTCAGTCAGTAGCTTCAATCATTTCTGGACGTTTTTCAACGGCAAAAATCAATGAATATTGTAAATGCACAAACAGTAATTTCTCCGCATTGCAAGGTGCAATTCTGAAATTTTTTGCTTTTTCCTGCTCCTCTTAGCATGATAAAGAAGATTCAAAGAGAGTGAGATGCCAGCTCCTTTCATTCAGTCAGTAGCTTCAATCATTTCTGGACGTTTTTCAATAGCAAAAATCAATGAATATTGTAAATGCACAAACAGTAATTTCTCCGCATTGCAAGGTGCAATTCTGAAATTTTTTGCTTTTTCCTGCTCCTCTTAGCATGATAAAGAAGATTCAAAGAGAGTGAGATGCCAGCTCCTTTAATTCAGTCAGTAGCTTCAATCATTTCTGGACGTTTTTCAATGGCAAAAATCAATGAATATTGTAAATGCACAAACAGTAATTTCTCCGCATTGCAAGGTGCAATTCTGAAATTTTTTGCTTTTTCCTGCTCCTCTTAGCATGATAAAGAAGATTCAAAGAGAGTGAGATGCCAGCTCCTTTCATTCAGTCAGTAGCTTCAAACATTTCTGGAATATGAATAACATGATGTTTTTCAATGGCAAAAATCAATGAATATTGTAAATGCACAAACCGTAATTTCTCCGCATTGCAAGGTGCAATTCTGAAATTTTTTGCTTTTTCCTGCTCCTCTTAGCATGATAAAGAAGATTCAAAGAGAGTGAGATGCCAGCTCCTTTCATTCAGTCAGTAGCTTCAATCATTTCTGGACGTTTTTCAATGGCAAAAATCAATGAATATTGTAAATGCACAAACAGTAATTTCTCCGCATTGCAAGGTGCAATTCTGAAATTTTTTGCTTTTTCCTGCTCCTCTTAGCATGATAAAGAAGATTCAAAGAGAGTGAGATGCCAGCTCCTTTCATTCAGTCAGTAGCTTCAATCATTTCTGGACGTTTTTCAATAGCAAAAATCAATGAATATTGTAAATGCACAAACAGTAATTTCTCCGCATTGCAAGGTGCAATTCTGAAATTTTTTGCTTTTTCCTGCTCCTCTTAGCATGATAAAGAAAATTCAAAGAGAGTGAGATGCCAGCTCCTTTCATTCAGTCAGTAGCTTTAATCATTTCTCGACGTTTTTCAATGGCAAAAATCAATGAATATTGTAAATGCACAAACAGTAATTTCTCCGCATTGCAAGGTGCAATTCTGAAATTTTTTGCTTTTTCCTGCTCCTCTTAGCATGATAAAGAAGATTCAAAGAGAGTGAGATGCCAGCTCCTTTCATTCAGTCAGTAGCTTCAATCATTTCTGGACGTTTTTCAATGGCAAAAATCAATGAATATTGTAAATGCACAAGCAGTAATTTCTCCGCATTGCAAGGTGCAATTCTGAAATTTTTTGCTTTTTCCTGCTCCTCTTAGCATGATAAAGAAGATTCAAAGAGAGTGAGATGCCAGCTCCTTTCATTCAGTCAGTAGCTTTAATCATTTCTGGACGTTTTTCAATGGCAAAAATCAATGAATATTGTAAATGCACAAACAGTAATTTCTCCGCATTGCAAGGTGCAATTCTGAAATTTTTTGCTTTTTCCTGCTCCTCTTAGCATGATAAAGAAGATTCAAAGAGACTGAGATGCCAGCTCCTTTCATTCAGTCAGTAGCTTCAATCATTTCTGGACGTTTCTCAATGGCAAAAATCAATGAATATTGTAAATGCACAAACAGTAATTTCTCCGCATTGCAAGGTGCAATTCTGAAATTTTTTACTTTTTCCTGCTCCTCTTAGCATGAAAAAGAAGATTCAAAGAGAGTGAGATGCCAGCTCCTTTCATTCAGTCAGTAGCTTCAATCATTTCTGGTATATGAATAACATGATGTTTTTCAATGGCAAAAATCAATGAATATTGTAAATGCACAAACAGTAATTTCTCCGCATTGCAAGGTGCAATTCTGAAATTTTTTGCTTTTTCCTGCTCCTCTTAGCATGATAAAGAAGATTCAAAGAGAGTGAGATGCCAGCTCCTTTCATTCAGTCAGTAGCTTCAATCATTTCTGGACGTTTTTCAATGGCAAAAATCAATGAATATTGTAAATGCACAAACAGTAATTTCTCCGCATTGCAAGGTGCAATTCTGAAATTTTTTGCTTTTTCCTGCTCCTCTTAGCATGATAAAGAAGATTCAAAGAGAGTGAGATGCCAGCTCCTTTCATTCAGTCAGTAGCTTCAATCATTTCTGGTATATGAATAACATGATGTTTTTCAATGGCAAAAATCAATGAATATTGTAAATGCACAAACAGTAATTTCTCCGCATTGCAAGGTGCAATTCTGAAATTTTTTGCTTTTTCCTGCTCCTCTTAGCATGATAAAGAAGATTCAAAGAGAGTGAGATGCCAGCTCCTTTCATTCAGTCAGTAGCTTCAAACATTTCTGGACGTTTTTCAATGGCAAAAATCAATGAATATTGTAAATGCACAAACAGTAATTTCTCCGCATTGCAAGGTGCAATTCTGAAATTTTTTGCTTTTTCCTGCTCCTCTTAGCATGATAAAGAAGATTCAAAGAGAGTGAGATGCCAGCTCCTTTCATTCAGTCAGTAGCTTCAATCATTTCTGGTATATGAATAACATGATGTTTAACAATGGCAAAAATCAATGAATATTGTAAATGCACAAACAGTAATTTCTCCGCATTGCAAGGTGCAATTCTGAAATTTTTTGCTTTTTCCTGCTCCTCTTAGCATGATAAAGAAGATTCAAAGAGAGTGAGATGCCAGCTCCTTTCATTCAGTCAGTAGCTTCAATCATTTCTGGATGTTTTTCAATGGCAAAAATCAATGAATATTGTAAATGCACAAACAGTAATTTCTCCGCATTGCAAGGTGCAATTCTGAAATTTTTTGCTTTTTCCTGCTCCTCTTAGCATGATAAAGAAGATTCAAAGAGAGTGAGATGCCAGCTCCTTTCATTCAGTCAGTAGCTTCAATCATTTCTGGACGTTTTTCAACGGCAAAAATCAATGAATATTGTAAATGCACAAACAGTAATTTCTCCGCATTGCAAGGTGCAATTCTGAAATTTTTTGCTTTTTCCTGCTCCTCTTAGCATGATAAAGAAGATTCAAAGAGAGTGAGATGCCAGCTCCTTTCATTCAGTCAGTAGCTTCAATCATTTCTGGACGTTTTTCAATGGCAAAAATCAATGAATATTGTAAATGCACAAACAGTAATTTCTCCGCATTGCAAGGTGCAATTCTGAAATTTTTTGCTTTTTCCTGCTCCTCTTAGCATGATAAAGAAGATTCAAAGAGAGTGAGATGCCAGCTCCTTTCATTCAGTCAGTAGCTTCAATCATTTCTGGACGTTTTTCAATGGCAAAAATCAATGAATATTGTAAATGCACAAACAGTAATTTCTCCGTATTGCAAGGTGCAATTCTGAAATTTTTTGCTTTTTCCTGCTCCTCTTAGCATGATAAAGAAGATTCAAAGAGAGTGAGATGCCAGCTCCTTTCATTCAGTCAGTAGCTTCAATCATTTCTGGACGTTTTTCAATGGCAAAAATCAATGAATATTGTAAATGCACAAGCAGTAATTTCTCCGCATTGCAAGGTGCAATTCTGAAATTTTTTGCTTTTTCCTGCTCCTCTTAGCATGATAAAGAAGATTCAAAGAGACTGAGATGCCAGCTCCTTTCATTCAGTCAGTAGCTTCAATCATTTCTGGACGTTTTTCAATGGCAAAAATCAATGAATATTGTAAATGCACAAACAGTAATTTCTCCGCATTGCAAGGTGCAATTCTGAAATTTTTTACTTTTTCCTGCTCCTCTTAGCATGAAAAAGAAGATTCAAAGAGAGTGAGATGCCAGCTCCTTTCATTCAGTCAGTAGCTTCAATCATTTCTGGTATATGAATAACATGATGTTTTTCAATGGCAAAAATCAATGAATATTGTAAATGCACAAACAGTAATTTCTCCGCATTGCAAGGTGCAATTCTGAATTTTTTTGCTTTTTCCTGCTCCTCTTAGCATGATAAAGAAGATTCAAAGAGAGTGAGATGCCAGCTCCTTTCATTCAGTCAGTAGCTTCAATCATTTCTGGACGTTTTTCAATGGCAAAAATCAATGAATTTTGTAAATGCACAAACAGTAATTTCTCCGCATTGCAAGGTGCAATTCTGAAATTTTTTGCTTTTTCCTGCTCCTCTTAGCATGATAAAGAAGATTCAAAGAGAGTGAGATGCCAGCTCCTTTCATTCAGTCAGTAGCTTCAATCATTTCTGGTATATGAATAACATGATGTTTTTCAATGGCAAAAATCAATGAATATTGTAAATGCACAAACAGTAATTTCACCGCATTGCAAGGTGCAATTCTGAAATTTTTTGCTTTTTCCTGCTCCTCTTAGCATGATAAAGAAGATTCAAAGAGAGTGAGATGCCAGCTCCTTTCATTCAGTCAGTAGCTTCAATCATTTCTGGTATATGAATAACATGATGTTTTTCAATGGCAAAAATCAATGAATATTGTAAATGCACAAACAGTAATTTCTCCGCATTGCAAGGTGCAATTCTGAAATTTTTTGCCTTTTCCTGCTCCTCTTAGCATGATAAAGAAGATTCAAAGAGAGTGAGATGCCAGCTCCTTTCATTCAGTCAGTAGCTTCAATCATTTCTGGACGTTTTTCAATGGCAAAAATCAATGAATATTGTAAATGCACAAACAGTAATTTCTCCGCATTGCAAGGTGCAATTCTGAAATTTTTTGCTTTTTCCTGCTCCTCTTAGCATGATAAAGAAGATTCAAAGAGAGTGAGATGCCAGCTCCTTTCATTCAGTCAGTAGCTTCAAACATTTCTGGTATATGAATAACATGATGTTTTTCAATGGCAAAAATCAATGAATATTGTAAATGCACAAACAGTAATTTCTCCGCATTGCAAGGTGCAATTCTGAAATTTTTTGCTTTTTCCTGCTCCTCTTAGCATGATAAAGAAGATTCAAAGAGAGTGAGATGCCAGCTCCTTTCATTCAGTCAGTAGCTTCAATCATTTCTGGACGTTTTTCAATGGCAAAAATCAATGAATATTGTAAATGCACAAACAGTAATTTCTCCGCATTGCAAGGTGCAATTCTGAAATTTTTTGCTTTTTCCTGCTCCTCTTAGCATGATAAAGAAGATTCAAAGAGAGTGAGATGCCAGCTCCTTTCATTCAGTCAGTAGCTTCAATCATTTCTGGTATATGAATAACATGATGTTTTTCAATGGCAAAAATAAATGAATATTGTAAATGCACAAACAGTAATTTCTCCGCATTGCAAGGTGCAATTCTGAAATTTTTTGCTTTTTCCTGCTCCTCTTAGCATGATAAAGAAGATTCAAAGAGAGTGAGATGCCAGCTCCTTTCATTCAGTCAGTAGCTTCAATCATTTCTGGTATATGAATAACATGATGTTTTTCAATGGCAAAAATCAATGAATATTGTAAATGCACAAACAGTAATTTCTCCGCATTGCAAGGTGCAATTCTGAAATTTTTTGCTTTTTCCTGCTCCTCTTAGCATGATAAAGAAGATTCAAAGAGAGTGAGATGCCAGCTCCTTTCATTCAGTCAGTAGCTTCAATCATTTCTGGACGTTTTTCAATGGCAAAAATCAATGAATATTGTAAATGCACAAACAGTAATTTCTCCGCATTGCAAGGTGCAATTCTGAAATTTTTTGCTTTTTTCTGCTCCTCTTAGCATGATAAAGAAGATTCATAGAGAGTGAGATGCCAGCTCCTTTCATTCAGTCAGTAGCTTCAATCATTTCTGGTATATGAATAACATGATGTTTTTCAATGGCAAAAATCAATGAATATTGTAAATGCACAAACAGTAATTTCTCCGCATTGCAAGGTGCAATTCTGAATTTTTTTGCTTTTTCCTGCTCCTCTTAGCATGATAAAGAAGATTCAAAGAGAGTGAGATGCCAGCTCCTTTCATTCAGTCAGTAGCTTCAATCATTTCTGGACGTTTTTCAATGGCAAAAATCAATGAATATTGTAAATGCACAAACAGTAATTTCTCCGCATTGCAAGGTGCAATTCTGAAATTTTTTGCTTTTTCCTGCTCCTCTTAGCATGATAAAGAAGATTCAAAGAGAGTGAGATGCCAGCTCCTTTCATTCAGTCAGTAGCTTCAATCATTTCTGGTATATGAATAACATGATGTTTTTCAATGGCAAAAATCAATGAATATTGTAAATGCACAAACAGTAATTTCTCCGCATTGCAAGGTGCAATTCTGAAATTTTTTGCTTTTTCCTGCTCCTCTTAGCATGATAAAGAAGATTCAAAGAGAGTGAGATGCCAGCTCCTTTCATTCAGTCAGTAGCTTCAATCATTTCTGGTATATGAATAACATGATGTTTTTCAATGGCAAAAATCAATGAATATTGTAAATGCACAAACAGTAATTTCTCCGCATTGCAAGGTGCAATTCTGAAATTTTTTGCCTTTTCCTGCTCCTCTTAGCATGATAAAGAAGATTCAAAGAGAGTGAGATGCCAGCTCCTTTCATTCAGTCAGTAGCTTCAATCATTTCTGGACGTTTTTCAATGGCAAAAATCAATGAATATTGTAAATGCACAAACAGTAATTTCTCCGCATTGCAAGGTGCAATTCTGAAATTTTTTGCTTTTTCCTGCTCCTCTTAGCATGATAAAGAAGATTCAAAGAGAGTGAGATGCCAGCTCCTTTCATTCAGTCAGTAGCTTCAAACATTTCTGGTATATGAATAACATGATGTTTTTCAATGGCAAAAATCAATGAATATTGTAAATGCACAAACAGTAATTTCTCCGCATTGCAAGGTGCAATTCTGAAATTTTTTGCTTTTTCCTGCTCCTCTTAGCATGATAAAGAAGATTCAAAGAGAGTGAGATGCCAGCTCCTTTCATTCAGTCAGTAGCTTCAATCATTTCTGGACGTTTTTCAATGGCAAAAATCAATGAATATTGTAAATGCACAAACAGTAATTTCTCCGCATTGCAAGGTGCAATTCTGAAATTTTTTGCTTTTTCCTGCTCCTCTTAGCATGATAAAGAAGATTCAAAGAGAGTGAGATGCCAGCTCCTTTCATTCAGTCAGTAGCTTCAATCATTTCTGGTATATGAATAACATGATGTTTTTCAATGGCAAAAATAAATGAATATTGTAAATGCACAAACAGTAATTTCTCCGCATTGCAAGGTGCAATTCTGAAATTTTTTGCTTTTTCCTGCTCCTCTTAGCATGATAAAGAAGATTCAAAGAGAGTGAGATGCCAGCTCCTTTCATTCAGTCAGTAGCTTCAATCATTTCTGGTATATGAATAACATGATGTTTTTCAATGGCAAAAATCAATGAATATTGTAAATGCACAAACAGTAATTTCTCCGCATTGCAAGGTGCAATTCTGAAATTTTTTGCCTTTTCCTGCTCCTCTTAGCATGATAAAGAAGATTCAAAGAGAGTGAGATGCCAGCTCCTTTCATTCAGTCAGTAGCTTCAATCATTTCTGGATGTTTTTCAATGGCAAAAATCAATGAATATTGTAAATGCACAAACAGTAATTTCTCCGCATTGCAAGGTGCAATTCTGAAATTTTTTGCTTTTTCCTGCTCCTCTTAGCATGATAAAGAAGATTCAAAGAGAGTGAGATGCCAGCTCCTTTCATTCAGTCAGTAGCTTCAATCATTTCTGGACGTTTTTCAATGGCAAAAATCAATGAATATTGTAAATGCACAAACAGTAATTTCTCCGCATTGCAAGGTGCAATTCTGAAATTTTTTGCTTTTTTCTGCTCCTCTTAGCATGATAAAGAAGATTCAAAGAGAGTGAGATGCCAGCTCCTTTCATTCAGTCAGTAGCTTCAATCATTTCTGGTATATGAATAACATGATGTTTTTCAAGGGCAAAAATCAATGAATATTGTAAATGCACAAACAGTAATTTCTCCGCATTGCAAGGTGCAATTCTGAAATTTTTTGCTTTTTCCTGCTCCTCTTAGCATGATAAAGAAGATTCAAAGAGAGTGAGATGCCAGCTCCTTTCATTCAGTCAGTAGCTTCAATCATTTCTGGACGTTTTTCAATGGCAAAAATCAATGAATATTGTAAATGCACAAACAGTAATTTCTCCGCATTGCAAGGTGCAATTCTGAAATTTTTTGCTTTTTCCTGCTCCTCTTAGCATGATAAAGAAGATTCAAAGAGAGTGAGATGCCAGCTCCTTTCATTCAGTCAGTAGCTTCAAACATTTCTGGTATATGAATAACATGATGTTTTTCAATGGCAAAAATCAATGAATATTGTAAATGCACAAACAGTAATTTCTCCGCATTGCAAGGTGCAATTCTGAAATTTTTTGCTTTTTCCTGCTCCTCTTAGCATGATAAAGAAGATTCAAAGAGAGTGAGATGCCAGCTCCTTTAATTCAGTCAGTAGCTTCAATCATTTCTGGACGTTTTTCAATGGCAAAAATCAATGAATATTGTAAATGCACAAACAGTAATTTCTCCGCATTGCAAGGTGCAATTCTGAAATTTTTTGCTTTTTCCTGCTCCTCTTAGCATGATAAAGAAGATTCAAAGAGAGTGAGATGCCAGCTCCTTTCATTCAGTCAGTAGCTTCAATCATTTCTGGACGTTTTTCAATGGCAAAAATCAATGAATATTGTAAATGCACAAACAGTAATTTCTCCGCATTGCAAGGTGCAATTCTGAAATTTTTTGCTTTTTCCTGCTCCTCTTAGCATGATAAAGAAGATTCAAAGAGAATGAGATGCCAGCTCCTTTCATTCAGTCAGTAGCTTCAATCATTTCTGGACGTTTTTCAACGGCAAAAATCAATGAATATTGTAAATGCACAAACAGTAATTTCTCCGCATTGCAAGGTGCAATTCTGAAATTTTTTGCTTTTTCCTGCTCCTCTTAGCATGATAAAGAAGATTCAAAGAGAGTGAGATGCCAGCTCCTTTCATTCAGTCAGTAGCTTCAATCATTTCTGGACGTTTTTCAATAGCAAAAATCAATGAATATTGTAAATGCACAAACAGTAATTTCTCCGCATTGCAAGGTGCAATTCTGAAATTTTTTGCTTTTTCCTGCTCCTCTTAGCATGGTAAAGAAGATTCAAAGAGAGTGAGATGCCAGCTCCTTTAATTCAGTCAGTAGCTTCAATCATTTCTGGACGTTTTTCAATGGCAAAAATCAATGAATATTGTAAATGCACAAACAGTAATTTCTCCGCATTGCAAGGTGCAATTCTGAAATTTTTTGCTTTTTCCTGCTCCTCTTAGCATGATAAAGAAGATTCAAAGAGAGTGAGATGCCAGCTCCTTTCATTCAGTCAGTAGCTTCAAACATTTCTGGAATATGAATAACATGATGTTTTTCAATGGCAAAAATCAATGAATATTGTAAATGCACAAACAGTAATTTCTCCGCATTGCAAGGTGCAATTCTGAAATTTTTTGCTTTTTCCTGCTCCTCTTAGCATGATAAAGAAGATTCAAAGAGAGTGAGATGCCAGCTCCTTTCATTCAGTCAGTAGCTTCAATCATTTCTGGACGTTTTTCAATGGCAAAAATCAATGAATATTGTAAATGCACAAACAGTAATTTCTCCGCATTGCAAGGTGCAATTCTGAAATTTTTTGCTTTTTCCTGCTCCTCTTAGCATGATAAAGAAGATTCAAAGAGAGTGAGATGCCAGCTCCTTTCATTCAGTCAGTAGCTTCAATCATTTCTGGACGTTTTTCAATAGCAAAAATCAATGAATATTGTAAATGCACAAACAGTAATTTCTCCGCATTGCAAGGTGCAATTCTGAAATTTTTTGCTTTTTCCTGCTCCTCTTAGCATGATAAAGAAGATTCAAAGAGAGTGAGATGCCAGCTCCTTTCATTCAGTCAGTAGCTTTAATCATTTCTGGACGTTTTTCAATGGCAAAAATCAATGAATATTGTAAATGCACAAACAGTAATTTCTCCGCATTGCAAGGTGCAATTCTGAAATTTTTTGCTTTTTCCTGCTCCTCTTAGCATGATAAAGAAGACTCAAAGAGAGTGAGATGCCAGCTCCTTTCATTCAGTCAGTAGCTTCAATCATTTCTGGACGTTTTTCAATGGCAAAAATCAATGAATATTGTAAATGCACAAGCAGTAATTTCTCCGCATTGCAAGGTGCAATTCTGAAATTTTTTGCTTTTTCCTGCTCCTCTTAGCATGATAAAGAAGATTCAAAGAGAGTGAGATGCCAGCTCCTTTCATTCAGTCAGTAGCTTCAATCATTTCTGGACGTTTTTCAATGGCAAAAATCAATGAATATTGTAAATGCACAAACAGTAATTTCTCCGCATTGCAAGGTGCAATTCTGAAATGTTTTGCTTTTTCCTGCTCCTCTTAGCATGAAAAAGAAGATTCAAAGAGCGTGAGATGCCAGCTCCTTTCATACAGTCAGTAGCTTCAATCATTTCTGGTATATGAATAACATGATGTTTTTCAATGGCAAAAATCAATGAATATTGTAAATGCACAAACAGTAATTTCTCCGCATTGCAAGGTGCAATTCTGAATTTTTTTGCTTTTTCCTGCTCCTCTTAGCATGATAAAGAAGATTCAAAGAGAGTGAGATGCCAGCTCCTTTCATTCAGTCAGTAGCTTCAATCATTTCTGGACGTTTTTCAATGGCAAAAATCAATGAATATTGTAAATGCACAAACAGTAATTTCTCCGCATTGCAAGGTGCAATTCTGAAATTTTTTGCTTTTTCCTGCTCCTCTTAGCATGATAAAGAAGATTCAAAGAGAGTGAGATGCCAGCTCCTTTCAGTCAGTAGCTTCAATCATTTCTGGACATTTTTCAATGGCAAAAATCAATGAATATTGTAAATGCACAAACAGTAATTTCTCCGCATTGCAAGGTGCAATTCTGAAATTTTTTGCTTTTTCCTGCTCCTCTTAGCATGATAAAGAAGATTCAAATAGAGTGAGATGCCAGCTCCTTTCATTCAGTCAGTAGCTTCAAACATTTCTGGTATATGAATAACATGATGTTTTTCAATGGCAAAAATCAATGAATATTGTAGATGCACAAACAGTAATTTCTCCGCATTGCAAGGTGCAATTCTGAAATTTTTTGCTTTTTCCTGCTCCTCTTAGCATGATAAAGAAGATTCAAAGAGACTGAGATGCCAGCTCCTTTCATTCAGTCAGTAGCTTCAATCATTTCTGGACGTTTTTCAATGGCAAAAATCAATGAATATTGTAAATGCACAAACAGTAATTTCTCCGCATTGCAAGGTGCAATTCTGAAATTTTTTGCTTTTTCCTGCTCCTCTTAGCATGATAAAGAAGATTCAAAGAGAGTGAGATGCCAGCTCCTTTCATTCAGTCAGTAGCTTCAATCATTTCTGGACGTTTTTCAATGGCAAAAATCAATGAATATTGTAAATGCACAAACAGTAATTTCTCCGCATTGCAAGGTGCAATTCTGAAATTTTTTGCTTTTTCCTGCTCCTCTTAGCATGATAAAGAAGATTCAAAGAGAGTGAGATGCCAGCTCCTTTCATTCAGTCAGTAGCTTCAATCATTTCTGGTATATGAATAACATGATGTTTTTCAATGGCAAAAATCAATGAATATTGTAAATGCACAAACAGTAATTTCTCCGCATTGCAAGGTGCAATTCTGAAATTTTTTGCTTTTTCCTGCTCCTCTTAGCATGATAAAGAAGATTCAAAGAGAGTGAGATGCCAGCTCCTTTCATTCAGTCAGTAGCTTCAATCATTTCTGGACGTTTTTCAATGGCAAAAATCAATGAATATTGTAAATGCACAAACAGTAATTTCTCCGCATTGCAAGGTGCAATTCTGAAATTTTTTGCTTTTTCCTGCTCCTCTTAGCATGATAAAGAAGATTCAAAGAGAGTGAGATGCCAGCTCCTTTCATTCAGTCAGTAGCTTCAAACATTTCTGGTATATGAATAACATGATGTTTTTCAATGGCAAAAATCAATGAATATTGTAAATGCACAAACAGTAATTTCTTCGCATTGCAAGGTGCAATTCTGAAATTTTTTGCTTTTTCCTGCTCCTCTTAGCATGATAAAGAAGATTCAAAGAGAGTGAGATGCCAGCTCCTTTCATTCAGTCAGTAGCTTCAAACATTTCTGGTATATGAATAACATGATGTTTTTCAATGGCAAAAATCAATGAATATTGTAAATGCACAAACAGTAATTTCTCCGCATTGCAAGGTGCAATTCTGAAATTTTTTGCTTTTTCCTGCTCCTCTTAGCATGATAAAGAAGATTCAAAGAGAGTGAGATGCCAGCTCCTTTCATTCAGTCAGTAGCTTCAATCATTTCTGGACGTTTTTCAATGGCAAAAATCAATGAATATTGTAAATGCACAAACAGTAATTTCTCCGCATTGCAAGGTGCAATTCTGAAATTTTTTGCTTTTTCCTGCTCCTCTTAGCATGATAAAGAAGATTCAAAGAGAGTGAGATGCCAGCTCCTTTCATTCAGTCAGTAGCTTCAAACATTTCTGGTATATGAATAACATGATGTTTTTCAATGGCAAAAATCAATGAATATTGTAAATGCACAAACAGTAATTTCTCCGCATTGCAAGGTGCAATTCTGAAATTTTTTGCTTTTTCCTGCTCCTCTTAGCATGATAAAGAAGATTCAAAGAGAGTGAGATGAGAGCTCCTTTCATTCAGTCAGTAGCTTCAATCATTTCTGGACGTTTTTCAATGGCAAAAATCAATGAATATTGTAAATGCACAAACAGTAATTTCTCCGCATTGCAAGGTGCAATTCTGAAATGTTTTGCTTTTTCCTGCTCCTCTTAGCATGATAAAGAAGATTCAAAGAGAGTGAGATGCCAGCTCCTTTCATTCAGTCAGTAGCTTCAATCATTTCTGGACGTTTTTCAATGGCAAAAATCAATGAATATTGTAAATGCACAAACAGTAATTTCTCCGCATTGCAAGGTGCAATTCTGAAATTTTTTGCTTTTTCCTGCTCCTCTTAGCATGATAAAGAAGATTCAAAGAGAGTGAGATGCCAGCTCCTTTCATTCAGTCAGTAGCTTCAATCATTTCTGGTATATGAATAACATGATGTTTTTCAATGGCAAAAATCAATGAATATTGTAAATGCACAAACAGTAATTTCTCCGCATTGCAAGGTGCAATTCTGAAATTTTTTGCTTTTTCCTGCTCCTCTTAGCATGATAAAGAAGATTCAAAGAGAGTGAGATGCCAGCTCCTTTCATTCAGTCAGTAGCTTCAATCATTTCTGGACGTTTTTCAATGGCAAAAATCAATGAATATTGTAAATGCACAAACAGTAATTTCTCCGCATTGCAAGGTGCAATTCTGAAATTTTTTGCTTTTTCCTGCTCCTCTTAGCATGGTAAAGAAGACTCAAAGAGAGTGAGATGCCAGCTCCTTTCATTCAGTCAGTAGCTTCAATCATTTCTGGACGTTTTTCAACGGCAAAAATCAATGAATATTGTAGATGCACAAACAGTAATTTCTCCGCATTGCAAGGTGCAATTCTGAAATTTTTTGCTTTTTCCTGCTCCTCTTAGCATGATAAAGAAGATTCAAAGAGACTGAGATGCCAGCTCCTTTCATTCAGTCAGTAGCTTCAATCATTTCTGGACGTTTTTCAATGGCAAAAATCAATGAATATTGTAAATGCACAAACAGTAATTTCTCCGCATTGCAAGGTGCAATTCTGAAATTTTTTGCTTTTTCCTGCTCCTCTTAGCATGATAAAGAAGATTCAAAGAGAGTGAGATGCCAGCTCCTTTCATTCAGTCAGTAGCTTCAATCATTTCTGGATGTTTTTCAATGGCAAAAATCAATGAATATTGTAAATGCACAAACAGTAATTTCTCCGCATTGCAAGGTGCAATTCTGAAATTTTTTGCTTTTTCCTGCTCCTCTTAGCATGATAAAGAAGATTCAAAGAGAGTGAGATGCCAGCTCCTTTCATTCAGTCAGTAGCTTCAATCATTTCTGGACGTTTTTCAATGGCAAAAATCAATGAATATTGTAAATGCACAAACAGTAATTTCTCCGCATTGCAAGGTGCAATTCTGAAATTTTTTGCTTTTTCCTGCTCCTCTTAGCATGATAAAGAAGATACAAAGAGAGTGAGATGCCAGCTCCTTTCATTCAGTCAGTAGCTTCAATCATTTCTGGACGTTTTTCAATGGCAAAAATCAATGAATATTGTAAATGCACAAACAGTAATTTCTCCGCATTGCAAGGTGCAATTCTGAAATTTTTTGCTTTTTCCTGCTCCTCTTAGTATGATAAAGAAGATTCAAAGAGAGTGAGATGCCAGCTCCTTTCATTCAGTCAGTAGCTTCAAACATTTCTGGTATATGAATAACATGATGTTTTTCAATGGCAAAAATCAATGAATATTGTAAATGCACAAACAGTAATTTCTCCGCATTGCAAGGTGCAATTCTGAAATTTTTTGCTTTTTCCTGCTCCTCTTAGCATGATAAAGAAGATTCAAAGAGAGTGAGATGCCAGCTCCTTTCATTCAGTCAGTAGCTTCAATCATTTCTGGTATATGAATAACATGATGTTTTTCAATGGCAAAAATTAATGAATATTGTAAATGCACAAACAGTAATTTCTCCGCATTGCAAGGTGCAATTCTGAAATTTTTTGCTTTTTCCTGCTCCTCTTAGCATGATAAAGAAGATTCAAAGAGAGTGAGATGCCAGCTCCTTTCATTCAGTCAGTAGCTTCAATCATTTCTGGACGTTTTTCAATGGCAAAAATCAATGAATATTGTAAATGCACAAACAGTAATTTCTCCGCATTGAAGGTGCAATTCTGAAATTTTTTGCTTTTTCCTGCTCCTCTTAGTATGATAAAGAAGATTCAAAGAGAGTGAGATGCCAGCTCCTTTCATTCAGTCAGTAGCTTCAAACATTTCTGGTATATGAATAACATGATGTTTTTCAATGGCAAAAATCAATGAATATTGTAAATGCACAAACAGTAATTTCTCCGCATTGCAAGGTGCAATTCTGAAATTTTTTGCTTTTTCCTGCTCCTCTTAGCATGATAAAGAAGATTCAAAGAGAGTGAGATGCCAGCTCCTTTCATTCAGTCAGTAGCTTCAAACATTTCTGGACGTTTTTCAATGGCAAAAATCAATGAATATTGTAAATGCACAAACAGTAATTTCTCCGCATTGAAGGTGCAATTCTGAAATTTTTTGCTTTTTCCTGCTCCTCTTAGTATGATAAAGAAGATTCAAAGAGAGTGAGATGCCAGCTCCTTTCATTCAGTCAGTAGCTTCAAACATTTCTGGTATATGAATAACATGATGTTTTTCAATGGCAAAAATCAATGAATATTGTAAATGCACAAACAGTAATTTCTCCGCATTGCAAGGTGCAATTCTGAAATTTTTTGCTTTTTCCTGCTCCTCTTAGCATGATAAAGAAGATTCAAAGAGAGTGAGATGCCAGCTCCTTTCATTCAGTCAGTAGCTTCAATCATTTCTGGTATATGAATAACATGATGTTTTTCAATGGCAAAAATTAATGAATATTGTAAATGCACAAACAGTAATTTCTCCGCATTGCAAGGTGCAATTCTGAAATTTTTTGCTTTTTCCTGCTCCTCTTAGCATGATAAAGAAGATTCAAAGAGAGTGAGATGCCAGCTCCTTTCATTCAGTCAGTAGCTTCAATCATTTCTGGACGTTTTTCAATGGCAAAAATCAATGAATATTGTAAATGCACAAACAGTAATTTCTCCGCATTGAAGGTGCAATTCTGAAATTTTTTGCTTTTTCCTGCTCCTCTTAGCATGATAAAGAAGATTCAAAAGAGTGAGATGCCAGCTCCTTTCATTCAGTCAGTAGCTTCAAACATTTCTGGTATATGAATAACATGATGTTTTTCAATGGCAAAAATCAATGAATATTGTAAATGCACAAACAGTAATTTCTCCGCATTGCAAGGTGCAATTCTGAAATTTTTTGCTTTTTCCTGCTCCTCTTAGCATGATAAAGAAGATTCAAAGAGAGTGAGATGAGAGCTCCTTTCATTCAGTCAGTAGCTTCAATCATTTCTGGACGTTTTTCAATGGCAAAAATCAATGAATATTGTAAATGCACAAACAGTAATTTCTCCGCATTGCAAGGTGCAATTCTGAAATTTTTTGCTTTTTCCTGCTCCTCTTAGCATGATAAAGAAGATTCAAAGAGAGTGAGATGCCAGCTCCTTTCATTCAGTCAGTAGCTTCAATCATTTCTGGACGTTTTTCAATGGCAAAAATCAATGAATATTGTAAATGCACAAACAGTAATTTCTCCGCATTGCAAGGTGCAATTCTGAAATTTTTTGCTTTTTCCTGCTCCTCTTAGCATGATAAAGAAGATTCAAAGAGAGTGAGATGCCAGCTCCTTTCATTCAGTCAGTAGCTTCAATCATTTCTGGTATATGAATAACATGATGTTTTTCAATGGCAAAAATCAATGAATATTGTAAATGCACAAACAGTAATTTCTCCGCATTGCAAGGTGCAATTCTGAAATTTTTTGCTTTTTCCTGCTCCTCTTAGCATGATAAAGAAGATTCAAAGAGAGTGAGATGCCAGCTCCTTTCATTCAGTCAGTAGCTTCAATCATTTCTGGACGTTTTTCAATGGCAAAAATCAATGAATATTGTAAATGCACAAACAGTAATTTCTCCGCATTGCAAGGTGCAATTCTGAAATTTTTTGCTTTTTCCTGCTCCTCTTAGCATGGTAAAGAAGACTCAAAGAGAGTGAGATGCCAGCTCCTTTCATTCAGTCAGTAGCTTCAATCATTTCTGAACGTTTTTCAACGGCAAAAATCAATGAATATTGTAGATGCACAAACAGTAATTTCTCCGCATTGCAAGGTGCAATTCTGAAATTTTTTGCTTTTTCCTGCTCCTCTTAGCATGATAAAGAAGATTCAAAGAGACTGAGATGCCAGCTCCTTTCATTCAGTCAGTAGCTTCAATCATTTCTGGACGTTTTTCAATGGCAAAAATCAATGAATATTGTAAATGCACAAACAGTAATTTCTCCGCATTGCAAGGTGCAATTCTGAAATTTTTTGCTTTTTCCTGCTCCTCTTAGCATGATAAAGAAGATTCAAAGAGAGTGAGATGCCAGCTCCTTTCATTCAGTCAGTAGCTTCAAACATTTCTGGATGTTTTTCAATGGCAAAAATCAATGAATATTGTAAATGCACAAACAGTAATTTCTCCGCATTGCAAGGTGCAATTCTGAAATTTTTTGCTTTTTCCTGCTCCTCTTAGCATGATAAAGAAGATTCAAAGAGAGTGAGATGCCAGCTCCTTTCATTCAGTCAGTAGCTTCAATCATTTCTGGACGTTTTTCAATGGCAAAAATCAATGAATATTGTAAATGCACAAACAGTAATTTCTCCGCATTGCAAGGTGCAATTCTGAAATTTTTTGCTTTTTCCTGCTCCTCTTAGCATGATAAAGAAGATTCAAAGAGAGTGAGATGCCAGCTCCTTTCATTCAGTCAGTAGCATCAAACATTTCTGGTATATGAATAACATGATGTTTTTCAATGGCAAAAATCAATGAATATTGTAAATGCACAAACAGTAATTTCTTCGCATTGCAAGGTGCAATTCTGAAATTTTTTGCTTTTTCCTGCTCCTCTTAGCATGATAAAGAAGATTCAAAGAGAGTGAGATGCCAGCTCCTTTCATTCAGTCAGTAGCTTCAAACATTTCTGGTATATGAATAACATGATGTTTTTCAATGGCGGCAAAAATCAATGAATATTGTAAATGCACAAACAGTAATTTCTCCGCATTGCGAGGTGCAATTCTGAAATTTTTTGCTTTTTCCTGCTCCTCTTAGCATGATAAAGAAGATTCAAAGAGAGTGAGATGCCAGCTCCTTTCATTCAGTCAGTAGCTTCAATCATTTCTGGACGTTTTTCAATGGCAAAAATCAATGAATATTGTAAATGCACAAACAGTAATTTCTCCGCATTGCAAGGTGCAATTCTGAAATTTTTTGCTTTTTCCTGCTCCTCTTAGCATGATAAAGAAGATTCAAAGAGAGTGAGATGCCAGCTCCTTTCATTCAGTCAGTAGCTTCAATCATTTCTGGACGTTTTTCAATGGCAAAAATCAATGAATATTGTAAATGCACAAACAGTAATTTCTCCGCATTGCAAGGTGTAATTCTGAAATGTTTTGCTTTTTCCTGCTCCTCTTAGTATGATAAAGAAGATTCAAAGAGAGTGAGATGCCAGCTCCTTTCATTCAGTCAGTAGCTTCAAACATTTCTGGTATATGAATAACATGATGTTTTTCAATGGCAAAAATCAATGAATATTGTAAATGCACAAACAGTAATTTCTCCGCATTGCAAGGTGCAATTCTGAAATTTTTTGCTTTTTCCTGCTCCTCTTAGCATGATAAAGAAGATTCAAAGAGAGTGAGATGCCAGCTCCTTTCATTCAGTCAGTAGCTTCAATCATTTCTGGTATATGAATAACATGATGTTTTTCAATGGCAAAAATTAATGAATATTGTAAATGCACAAACAGTAATTTCTCCGCATTGCAAGGTGCAATTCTGAAATTTTTTGCTTTTTCCTGCTCCTCTTAGCATGATAAAGAAGATTCAAAGAGAGTGAGATGCCAGCTCCTTTCATTCAGTCAGTAGCTTCAATCATTTCTGGACGTTTTTCAATGGCAAAAATCAATGAATATTGTAAATGCACAAACAGTAATTTCTCCGCATTGCAAGGTGCAATTCTGAAATTTTTTGCTTTTTCCTGCTCCTCTTAGCATGATAAAGAAGATTCAAAGAGAGTGAGATGCCAGCTCCTTTCATTCAGTCAGTAGCTTCAAACATTTCTGGTATATGAAAAACATGTTTTTCAATGGCAAAAATCAATGAATATTGTAAATGCACAAACAGTAATATCTCCACATTGCACGGTGCAATTCTGAAATTTTTAGCTTTTTCCTGTTAATCCTAGCATGATAAAGAAGATTCAAAGAGAGTGAGATGCCAGCTCCTTTCATTCAGTCAGTAGCTTCAAACATTTCTGGTATATGAAAAACATGTTTTTCAATGGCAAAAATCAATGAATATTGTAAATGCACAAACAGTAATATCTCCACATTGCAAGGTGCAATTCTGAAATTTTTTGCTTTTTCCTGCTAATCCTAGCATGATAAAGAAGATTCAAAGAGAGTGAGATGCCAGCTCCTTTCATTCAGTCAGTAGCTTCAAACATTTCTGGTATATGAAAAACATGTTTTTCAATGGCAAAAATCAATGAATATTGTAAATGCACAAACAGTAATATCTCCACATTGCAAGGTGCAATTCTGAAATTTTTTGCTTTTTCCTGTTAATCCTAGCATGATAAAGAAGATTCAAAGAGAGTGAGATGCCAGCTCCTTTCATTCAGTCAGTAGCTTCAAACATTTCTGGTATATGAAAAACATGTTTTTCAATGGCAAAAATCAATGAATATTGTAAATGCACAAACAGTAATATCTCCACATTGCACGGTGCAATTCTGAAATTTTTAGCTTTTTCCTGTTAATCCTAGCATGATAAAGAAGATTCAAAGAGAGTGAGATGCCAGCTCCTTTCATTCAGTCAGTAGCTTCAAACATTTCTGGTATATGAAAAACATGTTTTTCAATGGCAAAAATCAATGAATATTGTAAATGCACAAACAGTAATATCTCCACATTGCAAGGTGCAATTCTGAAATTTTTTGCTTTTTCCTGCTAATCCTAGCATGATAAAGAAGATTCAAAGAGAGTGAGATGCCAGCTCCTTTCATTCAGTCAGTAGCTTCAAACATTTCTGGTATATGAAAAACATGTTTTTCAATGGCAAAAATCAATGAATATTGTAAATGCACAAACAGTAATATCTCCACATTGCACGGTGCAATTCTGAAATTTTTAGCTTTTTCCTGTTAATCCTAGCATGATAAAGAAGATTCAAAGAGAGTGAGATGCCAGCTCCTTTCATTCAGTCAGTAGCTTCAAACATTTCTGGTATATGAAAAACATGTTTTTCAATGGCAAAAATCAATGAATATTGTAAATGCACAAACAGTAATATCTCCACATTGCAAGGTGCAATTCTGAAATTTTTTGCTTTTTCCTGTTAATCCTAGCATGATAAAGAAGATTCAAAGAGAGTGAGATGCCAGCTCCTTTCATTCAGTCAGTAGCTTCAAACATTTCTGGTATATGAAAAACATGTTTTTCAATGGCAAAAATCAATGAATATTGTAAATGCACAAACAGTAATATCTCCACATTGCAAGGTGCAATTCTGAAATTTTTTGCTTTTTCCTGCTAATCCTAGCATGATAAAGAAGATTCAAAGAGAGTGAGATGCCAGCTCCTTTCATTCAGTCAGTAGCTTCAAACATTTCTGGTATATGAAAAACATGTTTTTCAATGGCAAAAATCAATGAATATTGTAAATGCACAAACAGTAATATCTCCACATTGCACGGTGCAATTCTGAAATTTTTAGCTTTTTCCTGTTAATCCTAGCATGATAAAGAAGATTCAAAGAGAGTGAGATGCCAGCTCCTTTCATTCAGTCAGTAGCTTCAAACATTTCTGGTATATGAAAAACATGTTTTTCAATGGCAAAAATCAATGAATATTGTAAATGCACAAACAGTAATATCTCCACATTGCAAGGTGCAATTCTGAAATTTTTTGCTTTTTCCTGCTAATCCTAGCATGATAAAGAAGATTCAAAGAGAGTGAGATGCCAGCTCCTTTCATTCAGTCAGTAGCTTCAAACATTTCTGGTATATGAAAAACATGTTTTTCAATGGCAAAAATCAATGAATATTGTAAATGCACAAACAGTAATATCTCCACATTGCAAGGTGCAATTCTGAAATTTTTTGCTTTTTCCTTTTAATCCTAGCATGATAAAGAAGATTCAAAGAGAGTGAGATGCCAGCTCCTTTCATTCAGTCAGTAGCTTCAAACATTTCTGGTATATGAAAAACATGTTTTTCAATGGCAAAAATCAATGAATATTGTAAATGCACAAACAGTAATATCTCCACATTGCAAGGTGCAATTCTGAAATTTTTTGCTTTTTCCTGCTAATCCTAGCATGATAAAGAAGATTCAAAGAGAGTGAGATGCCAGCTCCTTTCATTCAGTCAGTAGCTTCAAACATTTCTGGTATATGAAAAACATGTTTTTCAATGGCAAAAATCAATGAATATTGTAAATGCACAAACAGTAATATCTCCACATTGCACGGTGCAATTCTGAAATTTTTAGCTTTTTCCTGTTAATCCTAGCATGATAAAGAAGATTCAAAGAGAGTGAGATGCCAGCTCCTTTCATTCAGTCAGTAGCTTCAAACATTTCTGGTATATGAAAAACATGTTTTTCAATGGCAAAAATCAATGAATATTGTAAATGCACAAACAGTAATATCTCCACATTGCAAGGTGCAATTCTGAAATTTTTTGCTTTTTCCTGTTAATCCTAGCATGATAAAGAAGATTCAAAGAGAGTGAGATGCCAGCTCCTTTCATTCAGTCAGTAGCTTCAAACATTTCTGGTATATGAAAAACATGTTTTTCAATGGCAAAAATCAATGAATATTGTAAATGCACAAACAGTAATATCTCCACATTGCAAGGTGCAATTCTGAAATTTTTTGCTTTTTCCTGCTAATCCTAGCATGATAAAGAAGATTCAAAGAGAGTGAGATGCCAGCTCCTTTCATTCAGTCAGTAGCTTCAAACATTTCTGGTATATGAAAAACATGTTTTTCAATGGCAAAAATCAATGAATATTGTAAATGCACAAACAGTAATATCTCCACATTGCACGGTGCAATTCTGAAATTTTTAGATTTTTCCTGTTAATCCTAGCATGATAAAGAAGATTCAAAGAGAGTGAGATGCCAGCTCCTTTCATTCAGTCAGTAGCTTCAAACATTTCTGGTATATGAAAAACATGTTTTTCAATGGCAAAAATCAATGAATATTGTAAATGCACAAACAGTAATATCTCCACATTTCAAGGTGCAATTCTGAAATTTTTTGCTTTTTCCTGCTAATCCTAGCATGATAAAGAAGATTCAAAGAGAGTGAGATGCCAGCTCCTTTCATTCAGTCAGTAGCTTCAAACATTTCTGGTATATGAAAAACATGTTTTTCAATGGCAAAAATCAATGAATATTGTAAATGCACAAACAGTAATATCTCCACATTGCACGGTGCAATTCTGAAATTTTTAGCTTTTTCCTGTTAATCCTAGCATGATAAAGAAGATTCAAAGAGAGTGAGATGCCAGCTCCTTTCATTCAGTCAGTAGCTTCAAACATTTCTGGTATATGAAAAACATGTTTTTCAATGGCAAAAATCAATGAATATTGTAAATGCACAAACAGTAATATCTCCACATTGCAAGGTGCAATTCTGAAATTTTTTGCTTTTTCCTGTTAATCCTAGCATGATAAAGAAGATTCAAAGAGAGTGAGATGCCAGCTCCTTTCATTCAGTCAGTAGCTTCAAACATTTCTGGTATATGAAAAACATGTTTTTCAATGGCAAAAATCAATGAATATTGTAAATGCACAAACAGTAATATCTCCACATTGCAAGGTGCAATTCTGAAATTTTTTGCTTTTTCCTGCTAATCCTAGCATGATAAAGAAGATTCAAAGAGAGTGAGATGCCAGCTCCTTTCATTCAGTCAGTAGCTTCAAACATTTCTGGTATATGAAAAACATGTTTTTCAATCGCAAAAATCAATGAATATTGTAAATGCACAAACAGTAATATCTCCACATTGCACGGTGCAATTCTGAAATTTTTAGCTTTTTCCTGTTAATCCTAGCATGATAAAGAAGATTCAAAGAGAGTGAGATGCCAGCTCCTTTCATTCAGTCAGTAGCTTCAAACATTTCTGGTATATGAAAAACATGTTTTTCAATGGCAAAAATCAATGAATATTGTAAATGCACAAACAGTAATATCTCCACATTGCAAGGTGCAATTCTGAATTTTTTTGCTTTTTCCTGCTAATCCTAGCATGATAAAGAAGATTCAAAGAGAGTGAGATGCCAGCTCCTTTCATTCAGTCAGTAGCTTCAAACATTTCTGGTATATGAAAAACATGTTTTTCAATGGCAAAAATCAATGAATATTGTAAATGCACAAACAGTAATATCTCCACATTGCAAGGTGCAATTCTGAAATTTTTTGCTTTTTCCTGTTAATCCTAGCATGATAAAGAAGATTCAAAGAGAGTGAGATGCCAGCTCCTTTCATTCAGTCAGTAGCTTCAAACATTTCTGGTATATGAAAAACATGTTTTTCAATGGCAAAAATCAATGAATATTGTAAATGCACAAACAGTAATATCTCCTCATTGCACGGTGCAATTCTGAAATTTTTAGCTTTTTCCTGTTAATCCTAGCATGATAAAGAAGATTCAAAGAGAGTGAGATGCCAGCTCCTTTCATTCAGTCAGTAGCTTCAAACATTTCTGGTATATGAAAAACATGTTTTTCAATGGCAAAAATCAATGAATATTGTAAATGCAAAAACAGTAATATCTCCACATTGCAAGGTGCAATTCTGAAATTTTTTGCTTTTTCCTGCTAATCCTAGCATGATAAAGAAGATTCAAAGAGAGTGAGATGCCAGCTCCTTTCATTCAGTCAGTAGCTTCAAACATTTCTGGTATATGAAAAACATGTTTTTCAATGGCAAAAATCAATGAATATTGTAAATGCACAAACAGTAATATCTCCACATTGCAAGGTGCAATTCTGAAATTTTTTGCTTTTTCCTGCTAATCCTAGCATGATAAAGAAGATTCAAAGAGAGTGAGATGCCAGCTCCTTTCATTCAGTCAGTAGCTTCAAACATTTCTGGTATATGAAAAACATGTTTTTCAATGGCAAAAATCAATGAATATTGTAAATGCACAAACAGTAATATCTCCACATTGCAAGGTGCAATTCTGAAATTTTTTGCTTTTTCCTTTTAATCCTAGCATGATAAAGAAGATTCAAAGAGAGTGAGATGCCAGCTCCTTTCATTCAGTCAGTAGCTTCAAACATTTCTGGTATATGAAAAACATGTTTTTCAATGGCAAAAATCAATGAATATTGTAAATGCACAAACAGTAATATCTCCACATTGCAAGGTGCAATTCTGAAATTTTTTGCTTTTTCCTGCTAATCCTAGCATGATAAAGAAGATTCAAAGAGAGTGAGATGCCAGCTCCTTTCATTCAGTCAGTAGCTTCAAACATTTCTGGTATATGAAAAACATGTTTTTCAATGGCAAAAATCAATGAATATTGTAAATGCACAAACAGTAATATCTCCACATTGCACGGTGCAATTCTGAAATTTTTAGCTTTTTCCTGTTAATCCTAGCATGATAAAGAAGATTCAAAGAGAGTGAGATGCCAGCTCCTTTCATTCAGTCAGTAGCTTCAAACATTTCTGGTATATGAAAAACATGTTTTTCAATGGCAAAAATCAATGAATATTGTAAATGCACAAACAGTAATATCTCCACATTGCAAGGTGCAATTCTGAAATTTTTTGCTTTTTCCTGTTAATCCTAGCATGATAAAGAAGATTCAAAGAGAGTGAGATGCCAGCTCCTTTCATTCAGTCAGTAGCTTCAAACATTTCTGGTATATGAAAAACATGTTTTTCAATGGCAAAAATCAATGAATATTGTAAATGCACAAACAGTAATATCTCCACATTGCAAGGTGCAATTCTGAAATTTTTTGCTTTTTCCTGCTAATCCTAGCATGATAAAGAAGATTCAAAGAGAGTGAGATGCCAGCTCCTTTCATTCAGTCAGTAGCTTCAAACATTTCTGGTATATGAAAAACATGTTTTTCAATGGCAAAAATCAATGAATATTGTAAATGCACAAACAGTAATATCTCCACATTGCACGGTGCAATTCTGAAATTTTTAGCTTTTTCCTGTTAATCCTAGCATGATAAAGAAGATTCAAAGAGAGTGAGATGCCAGCTCCTTTCATTCAGTCAGTAGCTTCAAACATTTCTGGTATATGAAAAACATGTTTTTCAATGGCAAAAATCAATGAATATTGTAAATGCACAAACAGTAATATCTCCACATTTCAAGGTGCAATTCTGAAATTTTTTGCTTTTTCCTGCTAATCCTAGCATGATAAAGAAGATTCAAAGAGAGTGAGATGCCAGCTCCTTTCATTCAGTCAGTAGCTTCAAACATTTCTGGTATATGAAAAACATGTTTTTCAATGGCAAAAATCAATGAATATTGTAAATGCACAAACAGTAATATCTCCACATTGCACGGTGCAATTCTGAAATTTTTAGCTTTTTCCTGTTAATCCTAGCATGATAAAGAAGATTCAAAGAGAGTGAGATGCCAGCTCCTTTCATTCAGTCAGTAGCTTCAAACATTTCTGGTATATGAAAAACATGTTTTTCAATCGCAAAAATCAATGAATATTGTAAATGCACAAACAGTAATATCTCCACATTGCACGGTGCAATTCTGAAATTTTTAGCTTTTTCCTGTTAATCCTAGCATGATAAAGAAGATTCAAAGAGAGTGAGATGCCAGCTCCTTTCATTCAGTCAGTAGCTTCAAACATTTCTGGTATATGAAAAACATGTTTTTCAATGGCAAAAATCAATGAATATTGTAAATGCACAAACAGTAATATCTCCACATTGCAAGGTGCAATTCTGAAATTTTTTGCTTTTTCCTGCTAATCCTAGCATGATAAAGAAGATTCAAAGAGAGTGAGATGCCAGCTCCTTTCATTCAGTCAGTAGCTTCAAACATTTCTGGTATATGAAAAACATGTTTTTCAATGGCAAAAATCAATGAATATTGTAAATGCACAAACAGTAATATCTCCACATTGCACGGTGCAATTCTGAAATTTTTAGCTTTTTCCTGTTAATCCTAGCATGATAAAGAAGATTCAAAGAGAGTGAGATGCCAGCTCCTTTCATTCAGTCAGTAGCTTCAAACATTTCTGGTATATGAAAAACATGTTTTTCAATGGCAAAAATCAATGAATATTGTAAATGCACAAACAGTAATATCTCCACATTGCAAGGTGCAATTCTGAAATTTTTTGCTTTTTCCTGTTAATCCTAGCATGATAAAGAAGATTCAAAGAGAGTGAGATGCCAGCTCCTTTCATTCAGTCAGTAGCTTCAAACATTTCTGGTATATGAAAAACATGTTTTTCAATGGCAAAAATCAATGAATATTGTAAATGCACAAACAGTAATATCTCCACATTGCAAGGTGCAATTCTGAAATTTTTTGCTTTTTCCTGCTAATCCTAGCATGATAAAGAAGATTCAAAGAGAGTGAGATGCCAGCTCCTTTCATTCAGTCAGTAGCTTCAAACATTTCTGGTATATGAAAAACATGTTTTTCAATCGCAAAAATCAATGAATATTGTAAATGCACAAACAGTAATATCTCCACATTGCACGGTGCAATTCTGAAATTTTTAGCTTTTTCCTGTTAATCCTAGCATGATAAAGAAGATTCAAAGAGAGTGAGATGCCAGCTCCTTTCATTCAGTCAGTAGCTTCAAACATTTCTGGTATATGAAAAACATGTTTTTCAATGGCAAAAATCAATGAATATTGTAAATGCACAAACAGTAATATCTCCACATTGCAAGGTGCAATTCTGAAATTTTTTGCTTTTTCCTGCTAATCCTAGCATGATAAAGAAGATTCAAAGAGAGTGAGATGCCAGCTCCTTTCATTCAGTCAGTAGCTTCAAACATTTCTGGTATATGAAAAACATGTTTTTCAATGGCAAAAATCAATGAATATTGTAAATGCACAAACAGTAATATCTCCACATTGCACGGTGCAATTCTGAAATTTTTAGCTTTTTCCTGTTAATCCTAGCATGATAAAGAAGATTCAAAGAGAGTGAGATGCCAGCTCCTTTCATTCAGTCAGTAGCTTCAAACATTTCTGGTATATGAAAAACATGTTTTTCAATGGCAAAAATCAATGAATATTGTAAATGCACAAACAGTAATATCTCCACATTGCAAGGTGCAATTCTGAAATTTTTTGCTTTTTCCTGTTAATCCTAGCATGATAAAGAAGATTCAAAGAGAGTGAGATGCCAGCTCCTTTCATTCAGTCAGTAGCTTCAAACATTTCTGGTATATGAAAAACATGTTTTTCAATCGCAAAAATCAATGAATATTGTAAATGCACAAACAGTAATATCTCCACATTGCACGGTGCAATTCTGAAATTTTTAGCTTTTTCCTGTTAATCCTAGCATGATAAAGAAGATTCAAAGAGAGTGAGATGCCAGCTCCTTTCATTCAGTCAGTAGCTTCAAACATTTCTGGTATATGAAAAACATGTTTTTCAATGGCAAAAATCAATGAATATTGTAAATGCACAAACAGTAATATCTCCACATTGCAAGGTGCAATTCTGAATTTTTTTGCTTTTTCCTGCTAATCCTAGCATGATAAAGAAGATTCAAAGAGAGTGAGATGCCAGCTCCTTTCATTCAGTCAGTAGCTTCAAACATTTCTGGTATATGAAAAACATGTTTTTCAATGGCAAAAATCAATGAATATTGTAAATGCACAAACAGTAATATCTCCACATTGCACGGTGCAATTCTGAAATTTTTAGCTTTTTCCTGTTAATCCTAGCATGATAAAGAAGATTCAAAGAGAGTGAGATGCCAGCTCCTTTCATTCAGTCAGTAGCTTCAAACATTTCTGGTATATGAAAAACATGTTTTTCAATGGCAAAAATCAATGAATATTGTAAATGCACAAACAGTAATATCTCCACATTGCAAGGTGCAATTCTGAAATTTTTTGCTTTTTCCTGTTAATCCTAGCATGATAAAGAAGATTCAAAGAGAGTGAGATGCCAGCTCCTTTCATTCAGTCAGTAGCTTCAAACATTTCTGGTATATGAAAAACATGTTTTTCAATGGCAAAAATCAATGAATATTGTAAATGCACAAACAGTAATATCTCCTCATTGCACGGTGCAATTCTGAAATTTTTAGCTTTTTCCTGTTAATCCTAGCATGATAAAGAAGATTCAAAGAGAGTGAGATGCCAGCTCCTTTCATTCAGTCAGTAGCTTCAAACATTTCTGGTATATGAAAAACATGTTTTTCAATGGCAAAAATCAATGAATATTGTAAATGCAAAAACAGTAATATCTCCACATTGCAAGGTGCAATTCTGAAATTTTTTGCTTTTTCCTGCTAATCCTAGCATGATAAAGAAGATTCAAAGAGAGTGAGATGCCAGCTCCTTTCATTCAGTCAGTAGCTTCAAACATTTCTGGTATATGAAAAACATGTTTTTCAATGGCAAAAATCAATGAATATTGTAAATGCACAAACAGTAATATCTCCACATTGCAAGGTGCAATTCTGAAATTTTTTGCTTTTTCCTGTTAATCCTAGCATGATAAAGAAGATTCAAAGAGAGTGAGATGCCAGCTCCTTTCATTCAGTCAGTAGCTTCAAACATTTCTGGTATATGAAAAACATGTTTTTCAATGGCAAAAATCAATGAATATTGTAAATGCACAAACAGTAATATCTCCACATTGCAAGGTGCAATTCTGAAATTTTTTGCTTTTTCCTGCTAATCCTAGCATGATAAAGAAGATTCAAAGAGAGTGAGATGCCAGCTCCTTTCATTCAGTCAGTAGCTTCAAACATTTCTGGTATATGAAAAACATGTTTTTCAATCGCAAAAATCAATGAATATTGTAAATGCACAAACAGTAATATCTCCACATTGCACGGTGCAATTCTGAAATTTTTAGCTTTTTCCTGTTAATCCTAGCATGATAAAGAAGATTCAAAGAGAGTGAGATGCCAGCTCCTTTCATTCAGTCAGTAGCTTCAAACATTTCTGGTATATGAAAAACATGTTTTTCAATGGCAAAAATCAATGAATATTGTAAATGCACAAACAGTAATATCTCCACATTGCAAGGTGCAATTCTGAAATTTTTTGCTTTTTCCTGCTAATCCTAGCATGATAAAGAAGATTCAAAGAGAGTGAGATGCCAGCTCCTTTCATTCAGTCAGTAGCTTCAAACATTTCTGGTATATGAAAAACATGTTTTTCAATGGCAAAAATCAATGAATATTGTAAATGCACAAACAGTAATATCTCCACATTGCACGGTGCAATTCTGAAATTTTTAGCTTTTTCCTGTTAATCCTAGCATGATAAAGAAGATTCAAAGAGAGTGAGATGCCAGCTCCTTTCATTCAGTCAGTAGCTTCAAACATTTCTGGTATATGAAAAACATGTTTTTCAATGGCAAAAATCAATGAATATTGTAAATGCACAAACAGTAATATCTCCACATTGCAAGGTGCAATTCTGAAATTTTTTGCTTTTTCCTGTTAATCCTAGCATGATAAAGAAGATTCAAAGAGAGTGAGATGCCAGCTCCTTTCATTCAGTCAGTAGCTTCAAACATTTCTGGTATATGAAAAACATGTTTTTCAATGGCAAAAATCAATGAATATTGTAAATGCACAAACAGTAATATCTCCACATTGCAAGGTGCAATTCTGAAATTTTTTGCTTTTTCCTGCTAATCCTAGCATGATAAAGAAGATTCAAAGAGAGTGAGATGCCAGCTCCTTTCATTCAGTCAGTAGCTTCAAACATTTCTGGTATATGAAAAACATGTTTTTCAATGGCAAAAATCAATGAATATTGTAAATGCACAAACAGTAATATCTCCACATTGCACGGTGCAATTCTGAAATTTTTAGCTTTTTCCTGTTAATCCTAGCATGATAAAGAAGATTCAAAGAGAGTGAGATGCCAGCTCCTTTCATTCAGTCAGTAGCTTCAAACATTTCTGGTATATGAAAAACATGTTTTTCAATGGCAAAAATCAATGAATATTGTAAATGCACAAACAGTAATATCTCCACATTGCAAGGTGCAATTCTGAAATTTTTTGCTTTTTCCTGCTAATCCTAGCATGATAAAGAAGATTCAAAGAGAGTGAGATGCCAGCTCCTTTCATTCAGTCAGTAGCTTCAAACATTTCTGGTATATGAAAAACATGTTTTTCAATGGCAAAAATCAATGAATATTGTAAATGCACAAACAGTAATATCTCCACATTGCACGGTGCAATTCTGAAATTTTTAGCTTTTTCCTGTTAATCCTAGCATGATAAAGAAGATTCAAAGAGAGTGAGATGCCAGCTCCTTTCATTCAGTCAGTAGCTTCAAACATTTCTGGTATATGAAAAACATGTTTTTCAATGGCAAAAATCAATGAATATTGTAAATGCACAAACAGTAATATCTCCACATTGCAAGGTGCAATTCTGAAATTTTTTGCTTTTTCCTGTTAATCCTAGCATGATAAAGAAGATTCAAAGAGAGTGAGATGCCAGCTCCTTTCATTCAGTCAGTAGCTTCAAACATTTCTGGTATATGAAAAACATGTTTTTCAATGGCAAAAATCAATGAATATTGTAAATGCACAAACAGTAATATCTCCACATTGCACGGTGCAATTCTGAAATTTTTAGCTTTTTCCTGTTAATCCTAGCATGATAAAGAAGATTCAAAGAGAGTGAGATGCCAGCTCCTTTCATTCAGTCAGTAGCTTCAAACATTTCTGGTATATGAAAAACATGTTTTTCAATGGCAAAAATCAATGAATATTGTAAATGCACAAACAGTAATATCTCCACATTGCAAGGTGCAATTCTGAAATTTTTTGCTTTTTCCTGTTAATCCTAGCATGATAAAGAAGATTCAAAGAGAGTGAGATGCCAGCTCCTTTCATTCAGTCAGTAGCTTCAAACATTTCTGGTATATGAAAAACATGTTTTTCAATGGCAAAAATCAATGAATATTGTAAATGCAAAAACAGTAATATCTCCACATTGCAAGGTGCAATTCTGAAATTTTTTGCTTTTTCCTGCTAATCCTAGCATGATAAAGAAGATTCAAAGAGAGTGAGATGCCAGCTCCTTTCATTCAGTCAGTAGCTTCAAACATTTCTGGTATATGAAAAACATGTTTTTCAATCGCAAAAATCAATGAATATTGTAAATGCACAAACAGTAATATCTCCACATTGCACGGTGCAATTCTGAAATTTTTAGCTTTTTCCTGTTAATCCTAGCATGATAAAGAAGATTCAAAGAGAGTGAGATGCCAGCTCCTTTCATTCAGTCAGTAGCTTCAAACATTTCTGGTATATGAAAAACATGTTTTTCAATGGCAAAAATCAATGAATATTGTAAATGCACAAACAGTAATATCTCCACATTGCAAGGTGCAATTCTGAATTTTTTTGCTTTTTCCTGCTAATCCTAGCATGATAAAGAAGATTCAAAGAGAGTGAGATGCCAGCTCCTTTCATTCAGTCAGTAGCTTCAAACATTTCTGGTATATGAAAAACATGTTTTTCAATGGCAAAAATCAATGAATATTGTAAATGCACAAACAGTAATATCTCCACATTGCAAGGTGCAATTCTGAAATTTTTTGCTTTTTCCTGTTAATCCTAGCATGATAAAGAAGATTCAAAGAGAGTGAGATGCCAGCTCCTTTCATTCAGTCAGTAGCTTCAAACATTTCTGGTATATGAAAAACATGTTTTTCAATGGCAAAAATCAATGAATATTGTAAATGCACAAACAGTAATATCTCCTCATTGCACGGTGCAATTCTGAAATTTTTAGCTTTTTCCTGTTAATCCTAGCATGATAAAGAAGATTCAAAGAGAGTGAGATGCCAGCTCCTTTCATTCAGTCAGTAGCTTCAAACATTTCTGGTATATGAAAAACATGTTTTTCAATGGCAAAAATCAATGAATATTGTAAATGCAAAAACAGTAATATCTCCACATTGCAAGGTGCAATTCTGAAATTTTTTGCTTTTTCCTGCTAATCCTAGCATGATAAAGAAGATTCAAAGAGAGTGAGATGCCAGCTCCTTTCATTCAGTCAGTAGCTTCAAACATTTCTGGTATATGAAAAACATGTTTTTCAATGGCAAAAATCAATGAATATTGTAAATGCACAAACAGTAATATCTCCACATTGCAAGGTGCAATTCTGAAATTTTTTGCTTTTTCCTGCTAATCCTAGCATGATAAAGAAGATTCAAAGAGAGTGAGATGCCAGCTCCTTTCATTCAGTCAGTAGCTTCAAACATTTCTGGTATATGAAAAACATGTTTTTCAATGGCAAAAATCAATGAATATTGTAAATGCACAAACAGTAATATCTCCACATTGCAAGGTGCAATTCTGAAATTTTTTGCTTTTTCCTTTTAATCCTAGCATGATAAAGAAGATTCAAAGAGAGTGAGATGCCAGCTCCTTTCATTCAGTCAGTAGCTTCAAACATTTCTGGTATATGAAAAACATGTTTTTCAATCGCAAAAATCAATGAATATTGTAAATGCACAAACAGTAATATCTCCACATTGCACGGTGCAATTCTGAAATTTTTAGCTTTTTCCTGCTAATCCTAGCATGATAAAGAAGATTCAAAGAGAGTGAGATGCCAGCTCCTTTCATTCAGTCAGTAGCTTCAAACATTTCTGGTATATGAAAAACATGTTTTTCAATGGCAAAAATCAATGAATATTGTAAATGCACAAACAGTAATATCTCCACATTGCAAGGTGCAATTCTGAAATTTTTTGCTTTTTCCTGCTAATCCTAGCATGATAAAGAAGATTCAAAGAGAGTGAGATGCCAGCTCCTTTCATTCAGTCAGTAGCTTCAAACATTTCTGGTATATGAAAAACATGTTTTTCAATGGCAAAAATCAATGAATATTGTAAATGCACAAACAGTAATATCTCCACATTGCACGGTGCAATTCTGAAATTTTTAGCTTTTTCCTGTTAATCCTAGCATGATAAAGAAGATTCAAAGAGAGTGAGATGCCAGCTCCTTTCATTCAGTCAGTAGCTTCAAACATTTCTGGTATATGAAAAACATGTTTTTCAATGGCAAAAATCAATGAATATTGTAAATGCACAAACAGTAATATCTCCACATTGCAAGGTGCAATTCTGAAATTTTTTGCTTTTTCCTGTTAATCCTAGCATGATAAAGAAGATTCAAAGAGAGTGAGATGCCAGCTCCTTTCATTCAGTCAGTAGCTTCAAACATTTCTGGTATATGAAAAACATGTTTTTCAATGGCAAAAATCAATGAATATTGTAAATGCACAAACAGTAATATCTCCACATTGCAAGGTGCAATTCTGAAATTTTTTGCTTTTTCCTGCTAATCCTAGCATGATAAAGAAGATTCAAAGAGAGTGAGATGCCAGCTCCTTTCATTCAGTCAGTAGCTTCAAACATTTCTGGTATATGAAAAACATGTTTTTCAATCGCAAAAATCAATGAATATTGTAAATGCACAAACAGTAATATCTCCACATTGCACGGTGCAATTCTGAAATTTTTAGCTTTTTCCTGTTAATCCTAGCATGATAAAGAAGATTCAAAGAGAGTGAGATGCCAGCTCCTTTCATTCAGTCAGTAGCTTCAAACATTTCTGGTATATGAAAAACATGTTTTTCAATGGCAAAAATCAATGAATATTGTAAATGCACAAACAGTAATATCTCCACATTGCAAGGTGCAATTCTGAATTTTTTTGCTTTTTCCTGCTAATCCTAGCATGATAAAGAAGATTCAAAGAGAGTGAGATGCCAGCTCCTTTCATTCAGTCAGTAGCTTCAAACATTTCTGGTATATGAAAAACATGTTTTTCAATGGCAAAAATCAATGAATATTGTAAATGCACAAACAGTAATATCTCCACATTGCACGGTGCAATTCTGAAATTTTTAGCTTTTTCCTGTTAATCCTAGCATGATAAAGAAGATTCAAAGAGAGTGAGATGCCAGCTCCTTTCATTCAGTCAGTAGCTTCAAACATTTCTGGTATATGAAAAACATGTTTTTCAATGGCAAAAATCAATGAATATTGTAAATGCACAAACAGTAATATCTCCACATTGCACGGTGCAATTCTGAAATTTTTAGCTTTTTCCTGTTAATCCTAGCATGATAAAGAAGATTCAAAGAGAGTGAGATGCCAGCTCCTTTCATTCAGTCAGTAGCTTCAAACATTTCTGGTATATGAAAAACATGTTTTTCAATGGCAAAAATCAATGAATATTGTAAATGCACAAACAGTAATATCTCCACATTGCAAGGTGCAATTCTGAATTTTTTTGCTTTTTCCTGCTAATCCTAGCATGATAAAGAAGATTCAAAGAGAGTGAGATGCCAGCTCCTTTCATTCAGTCAGTAGCTTCAAACATTTCTGGTATATGAAAAACATGTTTTTCAATGGCAAAAATCAATGAATATTGTAAATGCACAAACAGTAATATCTCCACATTGCAAGGTGCAATTCTGAAATTTTTTGCTTTTTCCTGTTAATCCTAGCATGATAAAGAAGATTCAAAGAGAGTGAGATGCCAGCTCCTTTCATTCAGTCAGTAGCTTCAAACATTTCTGGTATATGAAAAACATGTTTTTCAATGGCAAAAATCAATGAATATTGTAAATGCACAAACAGTAATATCTCCTCATTGCACGGTGCAATTCTGAAATTTTTAGCTTTTTCCTGTTAATCCTAGCATGATAAAGAAGATTCAAAGAGAGTGAGATGCCAGCTCCTTTCATTCAGTCAGTAGCTTCAAACATTTCTGGTATATGAAAAACATGTTTTTCAATGGCAAAAATCAATGAATATTGTAAATGCAAAAACAGTAATATCTCCACATTGCAAGGTGCAATTCTGAAATTTTTTGCTTTTTCCTGCTAATCCTAGCATGATAAAGAAGATTCAAAGAGAGTGAGATGCCAGCTCCTTTCATTCAGTCAGTAGCTTCAAACATTTCTGGTATATGAAAAACATGTTTTTCAATGGCAAAAATCAATGAATATTGTAAATGCACAAACAGTAATATCTCCACATTGCAAGGTGCAATTCTGAAATTTTTTGCTTTTTCCTGTTAATCCTAGCATGATAAAGAAGATTCAAAGAGAGTGAGATGCCAGCTCCTTTCATTCAGTCAGTAGCTTCAAACATTTCTGGTATATGAAAAACATGTTTTTCAATGGCAAAAATCAATGAATATTGTAAATGCACAAACAGTAATATCTCCACATTGCAAGGTGCAATTCTGAAATTTTTTGCTTTTTCCTGCTAATCCTAGCATGATAAAGAAGATTCAAAGAGAGTGAGATGCCAGCTCCTTTCATTCAGTCAGTAGCTTCAAACATTTCTGGTATATGAAAAACATGTTTTTCAATCGCAAAAATCAATGAATATTGTAAATGCACAAACAGTAATATCTCCACATTGCACGGTGCAATTCTGAAATTTTTAGCTTTTTCCTGTTAATCCTAGCATGATAAAGAAGATTCAAAGAGAGTGAGATGCCAGCTCCTTTCATTCAGTCAGTAGCTTCAAACATTTCTGGTATATGAAAAACATGTTTTTCAATGGCAAAAATCAATGAATATTGTAAATGCACAAACAGTAATATCTCCACATTGCAAGGTGCAATTCTGAATTTTTTTGCTTTTTCCTGCTAATCCTAGCATGATAAAGAAGATTCAAAGAGAGTGAGATGCCAGCTCCTTTCATTCAGTCAGTAGCTTCAAACATTTCTGGTATATGAAAAACATGTTTTTCAATGGCAAAAATCAATGAATATTGTAAATGCACAAACAGTAATATCTCCACATTGCAAGGTGCAATTCTGAAATTTTTTGCTTTTTCCTGTTAATCCTAGCATGATAAAGAAGATTCAAAGAGAGTGAGATGCCAGCTCCTTTCATTCAGTCAGTAGCTTCAAACATTTCTGGTATATGAAAAACATGTTTTTCAATGGCAAAAATCAATGAATATTGTAAATGCACAAACAGGTAATATCTCCTCATTGCACGGTGCAATTCTGAAATTTTTAGCTTTTTCCTGTTAATCCTAGCATGATAAGAAGATTCAAAGAGAGTGAGATGCCAGCTCCTTTCATTCAGTCAGTAGCTTCAAACATTTCTGGTA
This sequence comes from Phyllobates terribilis, assembly GCF_046119375.1. Classification (NCBI taxonomy): domain Eukaryota; kingdom Metazoa; phylum Chordata; class Amphibia; order Anura; family Dendrobatidae; genus Phyllobates; species Phyllobates terribilis. The sequence goes on from NW_027364737.1 coordinate 168,023, forward strand.
TATGAAAAACATGTTTTTCAATGGCAAAAATCAATGAATATTGTAAATGCAAAAACAGTAATATCTCCACATTGCAAGGTGCAATTCTGAAATTTTTTGCTTTTTCCTGCTAATCCTAGCATGATAAAGAAGATTCAAAGAGAGTGAGATGCCAGCTCCTTTCATTCAGTCAGTAGCTTCAAACATTTCTGGTATATGAAAAACATGTTTTTCAATGGCAAAAATCAATGAATATTGTAAATGCACAAACAGTAATATCTCCACATTGCAAGGTGCAATTCTGAAATTTTTTGCTTTTTCCTGTTAATCCTAGCATGATAAAGAAGATTCAAAGAGAGTGAGATGCCAGCTCCTTTCATTCAGTCAGTAGCTTCAAACATTTCTGGTATATGAAAAACATGTTTTTCAATGGCAAAAATCAATGAATATTGTAAATGCACAAACAGTAATATCTCCACATTGCAAGGTGCAATTCTGAAATTTTTTGCTTTTTCCTGCTAATCCTAGCATGATAAAGAAGATTCAAAGAGAGTGAGATGCCAGCTCCTTTCATTCAGTCAGTAGCTTCAAACATTTCTGGTATATGAAAAACATGTTTTTCAATGGCAAAAATCAATGAATATTGTAAATGCACAAACAGTAATATCTCCACATTGCACGGTGCAATTCTGAAATTTTTAGCTTTTTCCTGTTAATCCTAGCATGATAAAGAAGATTCAAAGAGAGTGAGATGCCAGCTCCTTTCATTCAGTCAGTAGCTTCAAACATTTCTGGTATATGAAAAACATGTTTTTCAATGGCAAAAATCAATGAATATTGTAAATGCACAAACAGTAATATCTCCACATTGCAAGGTGCAATTCTGAAATTTTTTGCTTTTTCCTGCTAATCCTAGCATGATAAAGAAGATTCAAAGAGAGTGAGATGCCAGCTCCTTTCATTCAGTCAGTAGCTTCAAACATTTCTGGTATATGAAAAACATGTTTTTCAATGGCAAAAATCAATGAATATTGTAAATGCACAAACAGTAATATCTCCACATTGCACGGTGCAATTCTGAAATTTTTAGCTTTTTCCTGTTAATCCTAGCATGATAAAGAAGATTCAAAGAGAGTGAGATGCCAGCTCCTTTCATTCAGTCAGTAGCTTCAAACATTTCTGGTATATGAAAAACATGTTTTTCAATGGCAAAAATCAATGAATATTGTAAATGCACAAACAGTAATATCTCCACATTGCAAGGTGCAATTCTGAAATTTTTTGCTTTTTCCTGTTAATCCTAGCATGATAAAGAAGATTCAAAGAGAGTGAGATGCCAGCTCCTTTCATTCAGTCAGTAGCTTCAAACATTTCTGGTATATGAAAAACATGTTTTTCAATGGCAAAAATCAATGAATATTGTAAATGCACAAACAGTAATATCTCCACATTGCAAGGTGCAATTCTGAAATTTTTTGCTTTTTCCTGCTAATCCTAGCATGATAAAGAAGATTCAAAGAGAGTGAGATGCCAGCTCCTTTCATTCAGTCAGTAGCTTCAAACATTTCTGGTATATGAAAAACATGTTTTTCAATGGCAAAAATCAATGAATATTGTAAATGCACAAACAGTAATATCTCCACATTGCACGGTGCAATTCTGAAATTTTTAGCTTTTTCCTGTTAATCCTAGCATGATAAAGAAGATTCAAAGAGAGTGAGATGCCAGCTCCTTTCATTCAGTCAGTAGCTTCAAACATTTCTGGTATATGAAAAACATGTTTTTCAATGGCAAAAATCAATGAATATTGTAAATGCACAAACAGTAATATCTCCACATTGCAAGGTGCAATTCTGAAATTTTTTGCTTTTTCCTGCTAATCCTAGCATGATAAAGAAGATTCAAAGAGAGTGAGATGCCAGCTCCTTTCATTCAGTCAGTAGCTTCAAACATTTCTGGTATATGAAAAACATGTTTTTCAATGGCAAAAATCAATGAATATTGTAAATGCACAAACAGTAATATCTCCACATTGCAAGGTGCAATTCTGAAATTTTTTGCTTTTTCCTTTTAATCCTAGCATGATAAAGAAGATTCAAAGAGAGTGAGATGCCAGCTCCTTTCATTCAGTCAGTAGCTTCAAACATTTCTGGTATATGAAAAACATGTTTTTCAATGGCAAAAATCAATGAATATTGTAAATGCACAAACAGTAATATCTCCACATTGCAAGGTGCAATTCTGAAATTTTTTGCTTTTTCCTGCTAATCCTAGCATGATAAAGAAGATTCAAAGAGAGTGAGATGCCAGCTCCTTTCATTCAGTCAGTAGCTTCAAACATTTCTGGTATATGAAAAACATGTTTTTCAATGGCAAAAATCAATGAATATTGTAAATGCACAAACAGTAATATCTCCACATTGCACGGTGCAATTCTGAAATTTTTAGCTTTTTCCTGTTAATCCTAGCATGATAAAGAAGATTCAAAGAGAGTGAGATGCCAGCTCCTTTCATTCAGTCAGTAGCTTCAAACATTTCTGGTATATGAAAAACATGTTTTTCAATGGCAAAAATCAATGAATATTGTAAATGCACAAACAGTAATATCTCCACATTGCAAGGTGCAATTCTGAAATTTTTTGCTTTTTCCTGCTAATCCTAGCATGATAAAGAAGATTCAAAGAGAGTGAGATGCCAGCTCCTTTCATTCAGTCAGTAGCTTCAAACATTTCTGGTATATGAAAAACATGTTTTTCAATGGCAAAAATCAATGAATATTGTAAATGCACAAACAGTAATATCTCAACATTGCATGGTGCAATTCTGAAATTTTTAGCTTTTTCCTGTTAATCCTAGCATGATAAAGAAGATTCAAAGAGAGTGAGATGCCAGCTCCTTTCATTCAGTCAGTAGCTTCAAACATTTCTGGTATATGAAAAACATGTTTTTCAATGGCAAAAATCAATGAATATTGTAAATGCACAAACAGTAATATCTCCACATTGCAAGGTGCAATTCTGAAATTTTTTGCTTTTTCCTGTTAATCCTAGCATGATAAAGAAGATTCAAAGAGAGTGAGATGCCAGCTCCTTTCATTCAGTCAGTAGCTTCAAACATTTCTGGTATATGAAAAACATGTTTTTCAATGGCAAAAATCAATGAATATTGTAAATGCACAAACAGTAATATCTCCACATTGCAAGGTGCAATTCTGAAATTTTTTGCTTTTTCCTGCTAATCCTAGCATGATAAAGAAGATTCAAAGAGAGTGAGATGCCAGCTCCTTTCATTCAGTCAGTAGCTTCAAACATTTCTGGTATATGAAAAACATGTTTTTCAATCGCAAAAATCAATGAATATTGTAAATGCACAAACAGTAATATCTCCACATTGCACGGTGCAATTCTGAAATTTTTAGCTTTTTCCTGTTAATCCTAGCATGATAAAGAAGATTCAAAGAGAGTGAGATGCCAGCTTCTTTCATTCAGTCAGTAGCTTCAAACATTTCTGGTATATGAAAAACATGTTTTTCAATGGCAAAAATCAATGAATATTGTAAATGCACAAACAGTAATATCTCCACATTGCAAGGTGCAATTCTGAAATTTTTTTGCTTTTTCCTGCTAATCCTAGCATGATAAAGAAGATTCAAAGAGAGTGAGATGCCAGCTCCTTTCATTCAGTCAGTAGCTTCAAACATTTCTGGTATATGAAAAACATGTTTTTCAATGGCAAAAATCAATGAATATTGTAAATGCACAACAGTAATATCTCCACATTGCACGGTGCAATTCTGAAATTTTTAGCTTTTCCTGTTAATCCTAGCATGATAAAGAAGATTCAAAGAGAGTGAGATGCCAGCTCCTTTCATTCAGTCAGTAGCTTCAAACATTTCTGGTATATGAAAAACATGTTTTTCAATGGCAAAAATCAATGAATATTGTAAATGCACAAACAGTAATATCTCCACATTGCAAGGTGCAATTCTGAAATTCTTTGCTTTTTCCTGTTAATCCTAGCATGATAAAGAAGATTCAAAGAGAGTGAGATGCCAGCTCCTTTCATTCAGTCAGTAGCTTCAAACATTTCTGGTATATGAAAAACATGTTTTTCAATGGCAAAAATCAATGAATATTGTAAATGCACAAACAGTAATATCTCCACATTGCAAGGTGCAATTCTGAAATTTTTTGCTTTTTCCTGCTAATCCTAGCATGATAAAGAAGATTCAAAGAGAGTGAGATGCCAGCTCCTTTCATTCAGTCAGTAGCTTCAAACATTTCTGGTATATGAAAAACATGTTTTTCAATGGCAAAAATCAATGAATATTGTAAATGCACAAACAGTAATATCTCCACATTGCACGGTGCAATTCTGAAATTTTTAGCTTTTTCCTGTTAATCCTAGCATGATAAAGAAGATTCAAAGAGAGTGAGATGCCAGCTCCTTTCATTCAGTCAGTAGCTTCAAACATTTCTGGTATATGAAAAACATGTTTTTCAATGGCAAAAATCAATGAATATTGTAAATGCACAAACAGTAATATCTCCACATTGCAAGGTGCAATTCTGAAATTTTTTGCTTTTTCCTGCTAATCCTAGCATGATAAAGAAGATTCAAAGAGAGTGAGATGCCAGCTCCTTTCAGTCAGTAGCTTCAAACATTTCTGGTATATGAAAAACATGTTTTTCAATGGCAAAAATCAATGAATATTGTAAATGCACAAACAGTAATATCTCCACATTGCACGGTGCAATTCTGAAATTTTTAGCTTTTTCCTGTTAATCCTAGCATGATAAAGAAGATTCAAAGAGAGTGAGATGCCAGCTCCTTTCATTCAGTCAGTAGCTTCAAACATTTCTGGTATATGAAAAACATGTTTTTCAATGGCAAAAATCAATGAATATTGTAAATGCACAAACAGTAATATCTCCACATTGCAAGGTGCAATTCTGAAATTTTTTGCTTTTTCCTGTTAATCCTAGCATGATAAAGAAGATTCAAAGAGAGTGAGATGCCAGCTCCTTTCATTCAGTCAGTAGCTTCAAACATTTCTGGTATATGAAAAACATGTTTTTCAATGGCAAAAATCAATGAATATTGTAAATGCACAAACAGTAATATCTCCACATTGCAAGGTGCAATTCTGAAATTTTTTGCTTTTTCCTGCTAATCCTAGCATGATAAAGAAGATTCAAAGAGAGTGAGATGCCAGCTCCTTTCATTCAGTCAGTAGCTTCAAACATTTCTGGTATATGAAAAACATGTTTTTCAATGGCAAAAATCAATGAATATTGTAAATGCACAAACAGTAATATCTCCACATTGCACGGTGCAATTCTGAAATTTTTAGCTTTTTCCTGTTAATCCTAGCATGATAAAGAAGATTCAAAGAGAGTGAGATGCCAGCTCCTTTCATTCAGTCAGTAGCTTCAAACATTTCTGGTATATGAAAAACATGTTTTTCAATGGCAAAAATCAATGAATATTGTAAATGCACAAACAGTAATATCTCCACATTGCAAGGTGCAATTCTGAAATTTTTTTTCTTTTTCCTGCTAATCCTAGCATGATAAAGATTCAAAGAGAGTGAGATGCCAGCTCCTTTCATTCAGTCAGTAGCTTCATTTCTGGTATATGAAAAACATGTTTTTCAATGGCAAAAATCAATGAATATTGTAAATGCACAAACAGTAATATCTCCACATTGCACGGTGCAATTCTGAAATTTTTAGCTTTTTCCTGTTAATCCTAGCATGATAAAGAAGATTCAAAGAGAGTGAGATGCCAGCTCCTTTCATTCAGTCAGTAGCTTCAAACATTTCTGGTATATGAAAAACATGTTTTTCAATGGCAAAAATCAATGAATATTGTAAATGCACAAACAGTAATATCTCCACATTGCAAGGTGCAATTCTGAAATTTTTTGCTTTTTCCTGTTAATCCTAGCATGATAAAGAAGATTCAAAGAGAGTGAGATGCCAGCTCCTTTCATTCAGTCAGTAGCTTCAAACATTTCTGGTATATGAAAAACATGTTTTTCAATGGCAAAAATCAATGAATATTGTAAATGCACAAACAGTAATATCTCCACATTGCAAGGTGCAATTCTGAAATTTTTTGCTTTTTCCTGCTAATCCTAGCATGATAAAGAAGATTCAAAGAGAGTGAGATGCCAGCTCCTTTCATTCAGTCAGTAGCTTCAAACATTTCTGGTATATGAAAAACATGTTTTTCAATGGCAAAAATCAATGAATATTGTAAATGCACAAACAGTAATATCTCCACATTGCACGGTGCAATTCTGAAATTTTTAGCTTTTTCCTGTTAATCCTAGCATGATAAAGAAGATTCAAAGAGAGTGAGATGCCAGCTCCTTTCATTCAGTCAGTAGCTTCAAACATTTCTGGTATATGAAAAACATGTTTTTCAATGGCAAAAATCAATGAATATTGTAAATGCACAAACAGTAATATCTCCACATTGCAAGGTGCAATTCTGAAATTTTTTGCTTTTTCCTGCTAATCCTAGCATGATAAAGAAGATTCAAAGAGAGTGAGATGCCAGCTCCTTTCATTCAGTCAGTAGCTTCAAACATTTCTGGTATATGAAAAACATGTTTTTCAATGGCAAAAATCAATGAATATTGTAAATGCACAAACAGTAATATCTCCACATTGCACGGTGCAATTCTGAAATTTTTAGCTTTTTCCTGTTAATCCTAGCATGATAAAGAAGATTCAAAGAGATTGAGATGCCAGCTCCTTTCATTCAGTCAGTAGCTTCAAACATTTCTGGTATATGAAAAACATGTTTTTCAATGGCAAAAATCAATGAATATTGTAAATGCACAAACAGTAATATCTCCACATTGCAAGGTGCAATTCTGAAATTTTTTGCTTTTTCCTGCTAATCCTAGCATGATAAAGAAGATTCAAAGAGAGTGAGATGCCAGCTCCTTTCATTCAGTCAGTAGCTTCAAACATTTCTGGTATATGAAAAACATGTTTTTCAATGGCAAAAATCAATGAATATTGTAAATGCACAAACAGTAATATCTCCACATTGCACGGTGCAATTCTGAAATTTTTAGCTTTTTCCTGTTAATCCTAGCATGATAAAGAAGATTCAAAGAGAGTGAGATGCCAGCTCCTTTCATTCAGTCAGTAGCTTCAAACATTTCTGGTATATGAAAAACATGTTTTTCAATGGCAAAAATCAATGAATATTGTAAATGCACAAACAGTAATCTCCACATTGCAAGGTGCAATTCTGAAATTTTTTGCTTTTTCCTGTTAATCCTAGCATGATAAAGAAGATTCAAAGAGAGTGAGATGCCAGCTCCTTTCATTCAGTCAGTAGCTTCAAACATTTCTGGTATATGAAAAACATGTTTTTCAATGGCAAAAATCAATGAATATTGTAAATGCACAAACAGTAATATCTCCACATTGCAAGGTGCAATTCTGAAATTTTTTGCTTTTTCCTGTTAATCCTAGCATGATAAAGAAGATTCAAAGAGAGTGAGATGCCAGCTCCTTTCATTCAGTCAGTAGCTTCAAACATTTCTGGTATATGAAAAACATGTTTTTCAATGGCAAAAATCAATGAATATTGTAAATGCACAAACAGTAATATCTCCACATTGCAAGGTGCAATTCTGAAATTTTTGCTTTTTCCTGCTAATCCTAGCATGATAAAGAAGATTCAAAGAGAGTGAGATGCCAGCTCCTTTCATTCAGTCAGTAGCTTCAAACATTTCTGGTATATGAAAAACATGTTTTCAATGGCAAAAATCAATGAATATTGTAAATGCACAAACAGTAATATCTCCACATTGCACGGTGCAATTCTGAAATTTTTAGCTTTTCCTGTTAATCCTAGCATGATAAAGAAGATTCAAAGAGAGTGAGATGCCAGCTCCTTTCATTCAGTCAGTAGCTTCAACATTTCTGGTATATGAAAAACATGTTTTTCAATGGCAAAAATCAATGAATATTGTAAATGCACAAACAGTAATATCTCCACATTGCAAGGTGCAATTCTGAAATTTTTTGCTTTTTCCTGTTAATCCTAGCATGATAAAGAAGATTCAAAGAGAGTGAGATGCCAGCTCCTTTCATTCAGTCAGTAGCTTCAAACATTTCTGGTATATGAAAAACATGTTTTTCAATGGCAAAAATCAATGAATATTGTAAATGCACAAACAGTAATATCTCCACATTGCACGGTGCAATTCTGAAATTTTTTGCTTTTTCCTGTTAATCCTAGCATGATAAAGAAGATTCAAAGAGAGTGAGATGCCAGCTCCTTTCATTCAGTCAGTAGCTTCAAACATTTCTGGTATATGAAAAACATGTTTTTCAATGGCAAAAATCAATGAATATTGTAAATGCACAAACAGTAATATCTCCACATTGCACGGTGCAATTCTGAAATTTTTAGCCTTTTCCTGTTAATCCTAGCATGATAAAGAAGATTCAAAGAGAGTGAGATGCCAGCTCCTTTCATTCAGTCAGTAGCTTCAAACATTTCTGGTATATGAAAAACATGTTTTTCAATGGCAAAAATCAATGAATATTGTAAATGCACAAACAGTAATATCTCCACATTGCAAGGTGCAATTCTGAAATTTTTTGCTTTTCCTGCTAATCCTAGCATGATAAAGAAGATTCAAAGAGAGTGAGATGCCAGCTCCTTTCATTCAGTCAGTAGCTTCAAACATTTCTGGTATATGAAAATCATGTTTTTCAATGGCAAAAATCAATGAATATTGTAAATGCACAAACAGTAATATCTCCACATTGCACGGTGCAATTCTGAAATTTTTAGCTTTTTCCTGTTAATCCTAGCATGATAAAGAAGATTCAAAGAGAGTGAGATGCCAGCTCCTTTCATTCAGTCAGTAGCTTCAAACATTTCTGGTATATGAAAAACATGTTTTTCAATGGCAAAAATCAATGAATATTGTAAATGCACAAACAGTAATATCTCCACATTGCAAGGTGCAATTCTGAAATTTTTTGCTTTTTCCTGCTAATCCTAGCATGATAAAGAAGATTCAAAGAGAGTGAGATGCCAGCTCCTTTCATTCAGTCAGTAGCTTCAAACATTTCTGGTATATGAAAAACATGTTTTTCAATGGCAAAAATCAATGAATATTGTAAATGCACAAACAGTAATATCTCCACATTGCAAGGTGCAATTCTGAAATTTTTTGCTTTTTCCTGCTAATCCTAGCATGATAAAGAAGATTCAAAGAGAGTGAGATGCCAGCTCCTTTCATTCAGTCAGTAGCTTCAAACATTTCTGGTATATGAAAAACATGTTTTTCAATGGCAAAAATCAATGAATATTGTAAATGCACAAACAGTAATATCTCCACATTGCACGGTGCAATTCTGAAATTTTAGCTTTTTCCTGTTAATCCTAGCATGATAAAGAAGATTCAAAGAGGGTGAGATGCCAGCTCCTTTCATTCAGTCAGTAGCTTCAAACATTTCTGGTATATGAAAAACATGTTTTTCAATGGCAAAAATCAATGAATATTGTAAATGCACAAACAGTAATATCTCCACATTGCAAGGTGCAATTCTGAAATTTTTTGCTTTTTCCTGTTAATCCTAGCATGATAAAGAAGATTCAAAGAGAGTGAGATGCCAGCTCCTTTCATTCAGTCAGTAGCTTCAAACATTTCTGGTATATGAAAAACATGTTTTTCAATGGCAAAAATCAATGAATATTGTAAATGCACAAACAGTAATATCTCCACATTGCAAGGTGCAATTCTGAAATTTTTTGCTTTTTCCTGCTAATCCTAGCATGATAAAGAAGATTCAAAGAGAGTGAGATGCCAGCTCCTTTCATTCAGTCAGTAGCTTCAAACATTTCTGGTATATGAAAAACATGTTTTTCAATGGCAAAAATCAATGAATATTGTAAATGCACAAACAGTAATATCTCCACATTGCACGGTGCAATTCTGAAATTTTTAGCTTTTTCCTGTTAATCCTAGCATGATAAAGAAGATTCAAAGAGAGTGAGATGCCAGCTCCTTTCATTCAGTCAGTAGCTTCAAACATTTCTGGTATATGAAAAACGTTTTTCAATGGCAAAAATCAATGAATATTGTAAATGCACAAACAGTAATATCTCCACATTGCAAGGTGCAATTCTGAAATTTTTTGCTTTTTCCTGTTAATCCTAGCATGATAAAGAAGATTCAAAGAGAGTGAGATGCCAGCTCCTTTCATTCAGTCAGTAGCTTCAAACATTTCTGGTATATGAAAAACATGTTTTTCAATGGCAAAAATCAATGAATATTGTAAATGCACAAACAGTAATATCTCCACATTGCAAGGTGCAATTCTGAAATTTTTTGCTTTTTCCTGCTAATCCTAGCATGATAAAGAAGATTCAAAGAGAGTGAGATGCCAGCTCCTTTCATTCAGTCAGTAGCTTCAAACATTTCTGGTATATGAAAAACATGTTTTTCAATGGCAAAAATCAATGAATATTGTAAATGCACAAACAGTAATATCTCCACATTGCACGGTGCAATTCTGAAATTTTTAGCTTTTTCCTGTTAATCCTAGCATGATAAGAAGATTCAAAGAGAGTGAGATGCCAGCTCCTTTCATTCAGTCAGTAGCTTCAAACATTTCTGGTATATGAAAAACATGTTTTTCAATGGCAAAAATCAATGAATATTGTAAATGCACAAACAGTAATATCTCCACATTGCAAGGTGCAATTCTGAAATTTTTTGCTTTTTCCTGTTAATCCTAGCATGATAAAGAAGATTCAAAGAGAGTGAGATGCCAGCTCCTTTCATTCAGTCAGTAGCTTCAAACATTTCTGGTATATGAAAAACATGTTTTTCAATGGCAAAAATCAATGAATATTGTAAATGCACAAACAGTAATATCTCCACATTGCAAGGTGCAATTCTGAAATTTTTTGCTTTTTCCTGCTAATCCTAGCATGATAAAGAAGATTCAAAGAGAGTGAGATGCCAGCTCCTTTCATTCAGTCAGTAGCTTCAAACATTCTGGTATATGAAAAACATGTTTTTCAATGGCAAAAATCAATGAATATTGTAAATGCACAAACAGTAATATCTCCACATTGCACGGTGCAATTCTGAAATTTTTAGCTTTTTCCTGTTAATCCTAGCATGATAAAGAAGATTCAAAGAGAGTGAGATGCCAGCTCCTTTCATTCAGTCAGTAGCTTCAAACATTTCTGGTATATGAAAAACATGTTTTTCAATGGCAAAAATCAATGAATATTGTAAATGCACAAACAGTAATATCTCCACATTGCAAGGTGCAATTCTGAAATTTTTTGCTTTTTCCTGTTAATCCTAGCATGATAAAGAAGATTCAAAGAGAGTGAGATGCCAGCTCCTTTCATTCAGTCAGTAGCTTCAAACATTTCTGGTATATGAAAAACATGTTTTTCAATGGCAAAAATCAATGAATATTGTAAATGCACAAACAGTAATATCTCCACATTGCAAGGTGCAATTCTGAAATTTTTAGCTTTTTCCCTGCTAATCCTAGCATGATAAAGAAGATTCAAAGAGAGTGAGATGCCAGCTCCTTTCATTCAGTCAGTAGCTTCAAACATTTCTGGTATATGAAAAACATGTTTTTCAATGGCAAAAATCAATGAATATTGTAAATGCACAAACAGTAATATCTCCACATTGCACGGTGCAATTCTGAAATTTTTAGCTTTTTCCTGTTAATCCTAGCATGATAAAGAAGATTCAAAGAGAGTGAGATGCCAGCTCCTTTCATTCAGTCAGTAGCTTCAAACATTTCTGGTATATGAAAAACATGTTTTTCAATGGCAAAAATCAATGAATATTGTAAATGCACAAACAGTAATATCTCCACATTGCAAGGTGCAATTCTGAAATTTTTTGCTTTTTCCTGCTAATCCTAGCATGATAAAGAAGATTCAAAGAGAGTGAGATGCCAGCTCCTTTCATTCAGTCAGTAGCTTCAAACATTTCTGGTATATGAAAAACATGTTTTTCAATGGCAAAAATCAATGAATATTGTAAATGCACAAACAGTAATATCTCCACATTGCACGGTGCAATTCTGAAATTTTTAGCTTTTTCCTGTTAATCCTAGCATGATAAAGAAGATTCAAAGAGAGTGAGATGCCAGCTCCTTTCATTCAGTCAGTAGCTTCAAACATTTCTGGTATATGAAAAACATGTTTTTCAATGGCAAAAATCAATGAATATTGTAAATGCACAAACAGTAATATCTCCACATTGCAAGGTGCAATTCTGAAATTTTTTGCTTTTTCCTGCTAATCCTAGCATGATAAAGAAGATTCAAAGAGAGTGAGATGCCAGCTCCTTTCATTCAGTCAGTAGCTTCAAACATTTCTGGTATATGAAAAACATGTTTTTCAATGGCAAAAATCAATGAATATTGTAAATGCACAAACAGTAATATCTCCACATTGCACGGTGCAATTCTGAAATTTTTAGCTTTTTCCTGTTAATCCTAGCATGATAAAGAAGATTCAAAGAGAGTGAGATGCCAGCTCCTTTCATTCAGTCAGTAGCTTCAAACATTTCTGGTATATGAAAAACATGTTTTTCAATGGCAAAAATCAATGAATATTGTAAATGCACAAACAGTAATATCTCCACATTGCAAGGTGCAATTCTGAAATTTTTTGCTTTTTCCTGCTAATCCTAGCATGATAAAGAAGATTCAAAGAGAGTGAGATGCCAGCTCCTTTCATTCAGTCAGTAGCTTCAAACATTTCTGGTATATGAAAAACATGTTTTTCAATGGCAAAAATCAATGAATATTGTAAATGCACAAACAGTAATATCTCCACATTGCACGGTGCAATTCTGAAATTTTTAGCTTTTTCCTGTCTAATCCTAGCATGATAAAGAAGATTCAAAGAGAGTGAGATGCCAGCTCCTTTCATTCAGTCAGTAGCTTCAAACATTTCTGGTATATGAAAAACATGTTTTTCAATGGCAAAAATCAATGAATATTGTAAATGCACAAACAGTAATATCTCCACATTGCAAGGTGCAATTCTGAAATTTTTTGCTTTTTCCTGTTAATCCTAGCATGATAAAGAAGATTCAAAGAGAGTGAGATGCCAGCTCCTTTCATTCAGTCAGTAGCTTCAAACATTTCTGGTATATGAAAAACATGTTTTTCAATGGCAAAAATCAATGAATATTGTAAATGCACAAACAGTAATATCTCCACATTGCAAGGTGCAATTCTGAAATTTTTTGCTTTTTCCTGCTAATCCTAGCATGATAAAGAAGATTCAAAGAGAGTGAGATGCCAGCTCCTTTCATTCAGTCAGTAGCTTCAAACATTTCTGGTATATGAAAAACATGTTTTTCAATGGCAAAAATCAATGAATATTGTAAATGCACAAACAGTAATATCTCCACATTGCACGGTGCAATTCTGAAATTTTTAGCTTTTTCCTGTTAATCCTAGCATGATAAAGAAGATTCAAAGAGAGTGAGATGCCAGCTCCTTTCATTCAGTCAGTAGCTTCAAACATTTCTGGTATATGAAAAACATGTTTTTCAATGGCAAAAATCAATGAATATTGTAAATGCACAAACAGTAATATCTCCACATTGCAAGGTGCAATTCTGAAATTTTTTGCTTTTTCCTGTTAATCCTAGCATGATAAAGAAGATTCAAAGAGAGTGAGATGCCAGCTCCTTTCATTCAGTCAGTAGCTTCAAACATTTCTGGTATATGAAAAACATGTTTTTCAATGGCAAAAATCAATGAATATTGTAAATGCACAAACAGTAATATCTCCACATTGCAAGGTGCAATTCTGAAATTTTTTGCTTTTTCCTGCTAATCCTAGCATGATAAAGAAGATTCAAAGAGAGTGAGATGCCAGCTCCTTTCATTCAGTCAGTAGCTTCAAACATTTCTGGTATATGAAAAACATGTTTTTCAATGGCAAAAATCAATGAATATTGTAAATGCACAAACAGTAATATCTCACATTGCACGGTGCAATTCTGAAATTTTTAGCTTTTTCCTGTTAATCCTAGCATGATAAAGAAGATTCAAAGAGAGTGAGATGCCAGCTCCTTTCATTCAGTCAGTAGCTTCAAACATTTCTGGTATATGAAAAACATGTTTTCAATGGCAAAAATCAATGAATATTGTAAATGCACAAACAAGTAATATCTCCACATTGCAAGGTGCAATTCTGAAATTTTTTGCTTTTTCCTGTTAATCCTAGCATGATAAAGAAGATTCAAAGAGAGTGAGATGCCAGCTCCTTTCATTCAGTCAGTAGCTTCAAACATTTCTGGTATATGAAAAACATGTTTTTCAATGGCAAAAATCAATGAATATTGTAAATGCACAAACAGTAATATCTCAACATTGCACGGTGCAATTCTGAAATTTTTAGCTTTTTCCTGTTAATCCTAGCATGATAAAGAAGATTCAAAGAGAGTGAGATGCCAGCTCCTTTCATTCAGTCAGTAGCTTCAAACATTTCTGGTATATGAAAAACATGTTTTCAATGGCAAAAATCAATGAATATTGTAAATGCACAAACAGTAATATCTCCACATTGCAAGGTGCAATTCTGAAATTTTTTGCTTTTTCCTGTTAATCCTAGCATGATAAAGAAGATTCAAAGAGAGTGAGATGCCAGCTCCTTTCATTCAGTCAGTAGCTTCAAACATTTCTGGTATATGAAAAACATGTTTTTCAATGGCAATAATCAATGAATATTGTAAATGCACAAACAGTAATATCTCCACATTGCAAGGTGCAATTCTGAAA